>NC_092818.1:126884212-127009212 GCF_023375885.2 Dermacentor andersoni | reverse complement strand
TGCCAAACAATCAAACTCGTGAGCTGTTCAAAGTGAAATGGTGCGTTCACAGTTAAGAACAACTTTATTCAAACTGTCGTTAGTGCAGAACTTTTGCTTACCAGGACGTGAATGTCAAGGTAAAGGATGGTCATCGCAGCCGTGGTGTCCATGCGTAATGATTTTGGCACACATGTCATTGCTTGCAGAGGAGCGCGTTGACGTCACACACTCTTCTACTAAAGAACTCCGAGTACGAATAAATATTCGGAAAAAACCCATCTCGTGATGACTGACGATGGTAATAAGTTTAGCATTTAGTTTATATAGCGATACAATGTATTGCTATCGTCGAAACGAGCTATCTATAACGTGTGTACTGCAGCGGGACTCATATTGTGGGCTTTCCCTAAGAGCACCGGCGCAATCTAGTGGTGCTGTCGCGAAGCCTGCGCGTGGCCTTTGAAATGCTTGGCGCGTGCGTGCGTGCGAACCCTGGGAAATGAATTATGCAGCAGCCGAGCTCTTCTCTGGCGCTTCTTTCTGGACATTCTGCGCCATCTAGTGGCGCTGCCGAGAATTCTGCGCGTCGCCTCCGAGACCAGAAGCGTGGCGCTCCGATGCCTGCGAACACTGTGAATTGTTCCCTCGCTTTCCTCACACCCAGTGACACATACACAGTGATCCAAGTTACACAGTGATTCAAGTTACAGTGACCCAAGGGGAGAGCAAGGAAAGTTACATAGAGCGTTATTCAAAGGGAAAATTGTCATCCACTCCACTGTAGCAGAAAGCTTTTAAGGAAACCCTTATGTGTATCTCAGAGAGAAAGCTTTGCCCTTGAAGAAAAAATATGTTCTGGTCCGAAGATCGAATCTGGGACCGACGTTTTCCGGGGCGGTCGCTCTGCCATCTGAGCTAACGAGGAGGCTAGCGTACCTTAGTGCGCGCGTGATTTAATCGACAACTCGAAACGCAGGGACACCGAATATGGCAAATCAGTTCTGCAGGCGCCCATACGGCAGTGGAAAGCTACAAAGAAAACATGTACCTGTTTCTCAGAGAGCCGTTGGTCCTGGGTTCGATTCCCGGAATAGGACTAATGTTTAACTGCTAAGCTTTGCATCTGAGAAACCCGCACGGGTTCCCTTATATTAACATCTTCGCGAGGGCTAGTCGGTTCATCGTTAGAACTATCATGAAACGGCGCGACTGAAACAAGGACGCCCTGAGAGAGAAATACCAGAGAACAATCGCTGGTTTCTCTTGTAGTTTCGTGCTACAGTCGGGTGGATGACAATTTCCCGTTTCACGAACCTTCCTCCACCTTGCGGGTTTCAGCAAAGCTGATTTGCCATAAGCTGTTTTATAGCTAGACCATATAGGTAGAGAATGGTGTTCACTGACGTAAAAGTCAGTGAACACCGTTTCCCTTTTTTTTTGGTGGGGGAGGGGGGGCGACGGAAGGAATATGCGCGAACCTGGTCATACGCTATCCTGATGTTTGTTTGGGAAGGTGTTGAATATAGCAGTGCTCTCTGCTATAATCACCAGTCTCCTTTTTCGTTCCACTTCCTTTAATTTTTCCCGAATGGTAAAGTAAATCAATACTAAGAAAATACCTTGTGTCGAGTAACGTCGCTGCTGGACATGGATGACAGAAGAAGGGGTCTCCAAAAAGTATCTACCCGAAGGGGACAGCCACACCACGTGTACGTAGCTCCCCCTCCCTTCTCCCCCCCCCCCCCCCCAATAAAAGAAAGAAACAAAGGCCGCCATTATAACGTCGACATGAAATAAAGGACGATAGAAACACAAATTTCTGTGCGATACATAGTAGTCTAAAAATTAATCTCCTCTGGCGTACTGAAGGTAAGCGGTCCAAGAACGCCTCAGAAGCATTGTATAACCTAAAACTAAGCTTTTATTGTCATGTTGTTGTTTTATATAAGTGAGTGCAATACCTCGCGGCCGAGGAAGAGCAATACGTCTATAGCGAGGGTGCACTTCTCGGATACGGTGAATTTTTTACGCACATATGTCTGCCGAGGTTCTAGTTACCGCGCTCTTAAGTTGAAAATAAATGCCTCTCTGAATAGTTGCGTCTTAAAGTAGCTTTTCTTTTTACTCTGGTGACGCTTCTTTTGTGTTGCCTTTGGTTTCATTCACCTCCTGTTCTACGCAACGCTGTTAGGCCGCTAGCTCCTAAGCGTTTTTTTTTGTTATCCTTGGTTGGCTTTTATTTTCTCGCTGGCTCAATACCAGGCGCACTTCGTTTTCTCACTCCCGTTACATCCTTTCTTCTTTTTTTACATTAGACCCTTCTGCTGCCAACGATAATCACGGTTCGCTAAACTTAACGTCAATGGCCTCAGAACTAGTCACTCGCTCAGCGAGTCCCAGGTTAGGCCAGCAGGAACAAGCACGCCAAAACAGCACGTCTGAAGCTGGTGTGAACAAAAAAAAGAAAATAGGGATGGTCGAAACGTGACGTGAGGGATCAGTGAAGGGCCTGAACGTACCCAGTTAGTCTAAGCCACTCAACTGGAAATAATGGTACGTTAAAGATGGATAACAATTCGCGCTAACTAAAACTCCGATCGCCATTAGAAAACGTTACTTTGAACAGTTACTATCCGCCTACGCACTTGAAAGTGGTAATCAACAAGAGAGAGAGAGAGAATTAGAACTATTCGACTTTATTGCAAAAGGTTTCGCATAGCCTTAAGCCAGTCTGGTTATAAAAAAGGATAAAGAAAGGACAAGTATACAGCAAAGGTGATGGCAAGGGCAAAGCAAGGTAATATTTTATTAGCAGACCCCCAATACAATCAAAGCCAGAACGACCGTACGTGAATACTGTCTGAATTGTCAAACGCCCAAGAATCTCGTCCAAAAGATGCTTTCCCATATTCAATGGCCTTTTTCATCCCGACGTCACTACGGTGCCGTTGGCAACGAGTCCTGCCGAATGCCAATTGCGCAGATCTGCGCACGAATGTTGCGCATGAAGAGTAAACTACGGACGTTGCGGAACAAATGTGAACTAAGAAGAACACACAACGAAAATAAAAGAAAAAGAAGAGACCACCTGTCGGCTTGCCTAGAGCTGTATTTTCGTACAGCGCAGTGCAATCGTTTCCCACAACAAAGCGTGCGTGGTCAGACAACACAGTTTGCTCGTTTGTTTGGGAACCCGTCGCGATCAAAGGACAAAATGCCCTGTCGGGACAAAACATGTAGTCGTTTGCGTCAAACTGCAAGCTATACATCGAAGCTTGCGTGTTGGAGACGCGTGTTATGTAATGTATGTACACATTTTATATGCCCCAAAGTGACATACATTCGCCGCTCTAATAATTGAAAACCGATGAAGGAGGGTGTAAGATTTCTGTAGCCAAATTCGCTACAGCACTAGAGAGAGCACTATGCTCTAAAATGTGGATCCCTTGAGGAATTGAAAGGCATTAACCGATTTCAACTCTTGGTAACCAACCATACGGAAATACACAAAGCAATGAAATTCGCCGGCTAATGGTCCGGGCTGTCTGTTCGTGTTCGAACGAACGAACGAACGAACGAACGAACGAACGAACGAACGAACGAACGAACGAACGAACGAACGAACGAACGTGGGCTACCCTGCGATAAACATTAATGAATTGGTGTATTTGTAATAGAAAAACAAAACGAACGAACGAACGAATATGGGCTACCCTGCGATAAACATTAATGAATTGGTGTATTTGTAATAAAAAAACAAAACGAACGAACGAACGAATATGGGCTACCCTGAGATAAACATTAATGAATTGGTGTATCTGTACTAGAAAAACAAAATAATGCAGCTTTTTAGCATATGAACAGTTGATTCATAGCTGTCACAGTTGCGAAGCGCACATCGGCTCTGTCAGTGCAATGTATTCAGAAATAGCGTCAATACAAGCGTAATTGTTTTTTATTTATTTATTTTATTTATCAATACTGTAAGCCTTGAGAGGCTCATACAGGAGTGGACATACAAACAGTACAGGCGCTTTGTTATACAGGGGGTTAGCAGCAAACTCAAACAAAAAAGCAATGGTTACAATCGACGCGCCAGGTCAGCAATAAGTAAATACAAGGAAACAAAAACAACCTATACAGTGCGTACGCCGTGTAATGTGTAGGAAGCAGTTAATACAGGAAAAAATGCATTTGGGTGCGCCGTGCAATGTACAAACAGTGTCAAGTGTAATGTATATTATCAGACGTGCACAAGAACCAAGCGCAGTGAAGTACGAAAGAGCATATGGACACCGGCGTGTGAAAAAAGTTGGGGCATGGCAATACGTCATTGATAACTTTTGAGGACTCTCAGCCAAGAAGGCCACAATGCTGTCATCATTCCGATAATGACTCGAAGTGAGATTCGAGTGTCGACACGAATGAATGCACAGATTGTGAGCAAACGATGTCACTTGGCAGAGAATTCCACAGATGTATTGTTGAAGGGAAAAATGAGTATTTTAGTGTGTCGCAACGCGAAAAGAATGGTCTGATACATTTTTCATGGTTAGTTCGACTGGAGTGACGTCCGGGGGGCACCAAGTAGTCGGATTTTGTTATGTTTATCAGGTCATGGTAAAGAAGGTAAAAGAACTTCAAACAGGCCAACCTCCTCCGACCAGCAAGTGTCGGTATGCCTGCTTGTGTGCGAAGCGCGGTTACGCTGTCGTACCTTGAATACTTTGTGTAAATGAATCGGAGCGCCCTGCTTTGGATCTTTTCTAATGCCAAGTTTAAATACTTTTGATGCGGGTTCCATACTATGCTGCCGTATTCTAATATCGGCCTAACCAGAGTTTTATAAGCAGTTAATTTCACCGAGGTGGGGGCTGTTGCTAGCTTTCTTCGTAAAAATCCGAGTTGTTTGAACGCGCGTGCGCAAACATTATTGATATGTACGTCCCATTTCAGCGATCTTGTTATTGTGACACCCAAATATTTGAATGAGTCTACTCGTTCCAAGGAAGTATTACTTAGTTTATATGTGAAATTTAAGGGCTCTTTCTTACGTGTTACAGTCATACACCTGGTTTTCTGTGTGTTAATTTGCATGCCCCATTTTTCGCACCAGGCAACAATGTTTTGTAGAGACTTATTAAGTTTTGTCTGTTCATCGGCTGTTCTAACAGTTGTGTATATGACGCAGTCGTCCGCAAAAAGCCTTATTGTGACCCCTGGTTCCATACATGTATACAAGTCGTTAATATATAAAAGAAAAAGAGTTGGCCCCAGAACCGATCCCTGTGGCACACCAGAAAGAACATCAAGATAGTCCGATTCAGTATTTTTTACGCAAACAAACTGGGACCGATTCGAGAGGTAGGCTTCGATCCATGAAACAGTCTTGGGATTAATACCAATTGACTTAAGTTTGAAGATTAGTAAACTGTGTGGAACGCGGTCGAATGCCTTCGAAAAATCGACAAAAATTGCGTCAGCTTGCAGTCTTGAATCGATTGTTACAGCAAAGTCGTGTATAATTTCTAAAAGTTGAGTTACAGTTGAAAGCCCTTGTCTGAAGCCGTGTTGTCTGAAGTATAATAGGTTATTTTCTTCCAGATAAGTTACGATAGCTTTATTTATTATATGTTCCATTAGTTTGCAACATGTGCTGGTTAGGGATATTGGCCTGTATGTGTCAAGAAGCTGCTTGTTCCCACCTTTATGAATTGGCACCACCTTTGCGCACAGCCAGTCCGCGGGAAGCACTGCCGTTTCAAGTGATGCACTGAAAATTTTGTGCAGGAAGGGGGACAACTGACCCGCGTATCGCTTGAGAAAAGTGCTTGATAAATTATCAGGGCCAGGCGATTTTTTAACGTCTATCTGTAGCAGCAAATTCAAAATGCCGGACTCTGTTATCAGGATTTCAGGCATTGCAGAGTCATACTCTGATAAGGGCATATTAGGGGCGTGGGCACGGGAGAATACCGACTGAAAATATGTATTGAATGAGTTAGCGATGGTACGCGCATCCTCAACCACTATACCGGCAATTTCCAATTTGATTGGAGGACTTTCCGGTTTTGATAGATACCGCCAGAATTTCCGAGGCTGATTTGTCATGAATTCAAGTAAAGTATTGGAAAAAAAGTTGTCTCTCGCGCTTCTTAACCTTTCTTTCAGTTCTCGTGAAAGCTGACTAACCATAGTGGGATTATGTTTTTTCTTGCGCATCCTTTGAACCCTTCTTTTGAGGTGTATGATAGTTCTTGTAATCCACGGCGACCTCCGCTTTATCCTTTTGAGCTTGGTAGGAATGAAATTACTTTCACAGTGCGAAATCCCATTTTTTAATTTCAACCATAGGTCGTTGGCGTCCAACGTACCATCGTCAAAATTGTCTTCCATAATTCCTAAAAAATCAATGATGCTTTCATCATTAGCCCTTGTGTAATTCTTAACCAGAATTCTGGTGTCAGTACTAGAGGGCCTTGCACCCGTGCCAAGATCGTCAACCGTCAGTAAAATCATTTTATGGTCGGATATACCCGGTTCTACGCTAATTTCAGGGGTTAAAGATGAGGACACAAAGACAAGGTCTAGCACTGAGCACACTTGCCCTTGGACGCGAGTTGGTTCATGCACAAGTTGAGCTAGCGAGAAAGTCTGCATGATATCAAAAAGAAGATCACAACTTTTGACTTCTTTGTTGCCGATTAACAAGGTATCCCAATCAATGCCCCCTAAGTTAAAGTCTCCAGCTAGAATTAATTTCGTTCTTTGGTTGGTGTGGTTATATAAGAAGTCGTAGAGTTCTGCAAGGTAACTGTCCGGCGTGCCTGGTCGCCTGTAAACACCACCTATTAGTAAATTGACATCATTGACCTTTATTGTACACCAGACGCTCTCATGATCAGTAATGCCAGTTTCTCGGTGGACAAACAAATGCCGCTTAACAGCAATAGCAACGCCTCCACCACGACCGTCCCGATCTGTGCGCAGAAGTGCATAGGAGGGAGGAACCACCTCAGAATCATGTATATCCGAGTTCAACCACGTCTCTGTAATTACGATTACATCTGGGCCATACAACAGCAGCAGTTCCTCAAGCTTTTCAAGTTTATTGACAATGCTTCTCGCATTAAAGCACAGTAACGTCAGCCGTGCAGTACTTTCTGTTTGTCATTCATTGGAAGTGCTAGCGTTCGCTGTCACGTGGGGCTTCGAGCGGTGCAATGGCTCCATTTTTTTCTGTTCACTATTCCAGACGTGCAGGTCTTCATTAATCCTTAATTTGTCAAAATGTAGGCTGACTTTATCACCGTTATCCCGACAACCTGTCGCGGCTTGCCATAGCTTTTTGCGTACTTCACGAATGTCAGCGGAAAAGTCTTCAGAAATTGAAATTGTCTTTCCTTTCAATTTGAAACAGTTGCGAAGTACTGCCATTTTTTCGGTAAAGTCATAAAAGCGTAGTATGATTGGTCGATCTCGACCAGGCTTTTTTAAGCCAATTCGGTGTACGCGTTCCACAGTTCTGACCTGAACGTCTAGAATATTATGCAGTATATCTTTTGTTACGAACGATTCCAAGGCTGCAGGATTTTCCTTATCGTTCTCTTTCACGCCATATATGACTAGGTTATTGCGGCGGCTCCTATTTTCCAGCTCATCAATTTTTCTAGTCATTTGGGCAACTTCACTGCGCATAGCGTGCACAGTTGCCTCACACTTATCAACTTTCTCGTGATATTGCCTGAGTGACGAGAGGGTCGCTTCAATTTGTGAAAGCCTCTGCTGCACATTTGCTAGACCAGTTTCTAAGGTCGAGTGCGAAGTTCGGATTTCAGTTACAGCCCGCAATATTTCATCTAGTTTATCGGGGCCCGGATTTTGCTCTACGTCACCACTCCGTTGCAATACCATGAGAATGACACGAAATGATTCCAAACAACAAAGCATTGCGCACTGTGGGCTCGGCAGCACTACCAGACAGACAACATTGCTCTTAACGCAAGCACAAAAACGCCATTTGTTACCAACCTGTACGAAGAACAGTACGAAGTAAGTCATAGTGCTCCGGGCGATGCTACCGAGCCCACTGAGTTGCGCGCGGCTGCTGGGCCTCCTTTTAAGCTGGTCCACCGATGTTCCAGGGGTCGCTGGTGAGCCAAATGAGCGATCCAGGTGTGACTCAGCCGGCTCTAAATCCATGTGACGTGAGCATGTCGGTATCAATGCTGGCGATACGCCCAGTGCAGTGGAAATTGGTTGTCGTGTGATCGGCGCCGTTGACGCCATCGCCTTTGCCGAGGCAGGGAAGGAACCAGCGCTGCATCCACGTAACCCCAGCTGGATCTGTACGAAGAACAGTACGAAGTAAGTCATAGTGCTCCGGGCGATGCTACCGAGCCCACTGAGTTGCGCGCGGCTGCTGGGCCTCCTTTTAAGCTGGTCCACCGATGTTCCAGGGGTCGCTGGTGAGCCAAATGAGCGATCCAGGTGTGACTCAGCCGGCTCTAAATCCATGTGACGTGAGCATGTCGGTATCAATGCTGGCGATACGCCCAGTGCAGTGGAAATTGGTTGTCGTGTGATCGGCGCCGTTGACGCCATCGCCTTTGCCGAGGCAGGGAAGGAACCAGCGCTGCATCCACGTAACCCCAGCTGGATCTGTACGAAGAACAGTACGAAGTAAGTCATAGTGCTCCGGGCGATGCTACCGAGCCACCTTTCTTATTTATCTTCTGTTAACGCACCTTACATGCACAGTTCGCACGCATGGTTGTATGCAAGCGATATGCGAGTACCAAACACGTGATGACCTGCGAGCCTTCTTGTCGTTAGTCATGATGCTAAATTGAGAGAGACGCGTCTATGTAAAGTTTTCTTTACTGCAATGACAGGGAATATTTATAACCGTGAAGTACCCTTAATTCCATCTCCTCAACACAAGTCTACAAGTTTGGGCTTGCTGGTTCGTGTTCGACGTCATAAAAACTGCATAGAAGACAAGATCTTGTTTCTTTACCAATGCCTACAGCTCTCGAAAGCATACAAGCTCTCCCCATGGTCCCGTTCTTTTACAGACTTCTATTTGTGTTTTGTTTTCTCGCATTGCACTAGATACTGGCTGAAGCTCAAGCAACGCAGTACCTTGTGGAATAAATACGTGAGTGAACGTAGAAATATATAAATTGATCTCTAAAGGGCTGTCTGAACTGGCGGGCTATGATTGGACATACCTGGCTACATTCGTTCACCAAGCTTTTGCGCAACGGTAGCCCCGGCTTGTCATCCGTTATCGAACGGGCGTGCACGTGCGTGTGTGAGTGCGTGCGTGCGTGCAGGTTTCTCGTGACGCGGCGCCCTTCATGACAGCGCGACATCAGGCGCAGTCGGCGCGGCTCGCCGTCGTCTCGCGTCTCGTACGCCGGGAAATTGAGCTGATTCTTGGCGCACTCAACGAACCGTGTCTTCGTGATGCCCAAACGGCGCACGCGCGCGGATTCGTGGAAGACGTATGTGCGCATGAATTTCGCTGGCGCTGCGAGCTCTGCGTCTGTGGCGACGATGATAAGTTTTACGACCGCGCCGCACCCTACACGAGAGTGGGAGCACGTCGGGATATGAAAGGTACGCTTACGAGCATCGCTTGCTGCCTCCCAGAGGCAGCGGCGCTCGGTGATTTTGGGGTGGGGGGCGGCTGCGCCTAGAACGTTTTTATTTGTTTTTGCCCGTGTATACTCGTTCGTTCTTGCTTTTGGCTTTGCAGGCTCGCGGAGCTGTAGCTATTCCTATGCGAAAGTGGGATATGCGAAATCTCTGAGTAGCTGCAACGTGGATGATAAGATGGATGGGAAACACGGTAAGATGAAGTTCGGAGCGGGCAGATTCGATGGATGTACGGCGTTGCAGACGCCGCACCAAGTCGTTCGATAGGGAATGCTGCGATGACTTGGCCACGCAAAGAGAACAATGTCGGAAAGGAATTTCCCAGGAATGGCAAGCGCTTTCACGTATGTAATTTTTCATATTTCTTTCCTGTGCTGTTTATTTATGCATAAAGGCATTTGGCTACGGAATCGCCGGTAAAATAACGGAGAGGGCGGTTACAAATATATCTTGAAACTTTCTAAGTTGCCGAAATCGATCATAATACTGGTTGTCCCCGCAGGGGCGTCTGCGTCAGCAGGCGTTTGGTGCGTTGCGACACCACGTACCCCAGCACACGAGGGTTGCACCCTCCCGCGCGTAGCCGTGCGCGGCGTAGCCGTGTCCGGGGAAAGGCGGATCCTGGACGTTGAGCCGATGCCGGGTGTTCGGACCTTTAAGGCCCCCCGGCGGAGGCAACACACCTCTTTAGACTCTGCTTCACGTAGACAGCACCCCTCGACAGATCCACCCGGGGGAAATCGGCAGTCGCTTCTTCCTGTCTCTGCCTCCTCGAATCTTCGTCTTTCTCTGTCACTTTTTGACCTTTCCTGTCTTCTCCTCTCTTCAGTTTACTTCCTTTCTCCATTTTGGCAATGGCGCCAAGGGTTAACCTTGTGTGGCTATCCTACCTTGGGTACACCATATTTGGTTATAGTGACGGCTTACCACTGGCCTCGTGCAGACTTGTACGCAAGCTCTGCCGCGTCCCCTCATTGGGCTCCGTGGTGGGAGGTCGGCGCTGTTGCCGAACAAACACATTTTCTTATGCCAGAGCAAATTTCTGTCTATGATCAGCGTCTGAAAAGATGCTGCACCGAAGCACTGTTCCAGTTCTCCTTTCGGAGCAACACCCCAACATTTCCGAAGTATTATGTAGTGCACAGTGAAAACAACATACCAGTAAGGAAGCTCTCTCCATTCCTGGCAGCCAAGTGTCTGAAAGGCAAAATCGGACCAACATACAAAGCATCAAAAATGTCTAGCGGGAACCTCCTCCTAGAATTAAACGACAAAGATCAAGCGCAAAAGCTCTCCGAACTTACTAGCATTGGCGACGCGACGGTGACAATTTCACCACACAGAACACTAAATACAAGCGGGGGTGTGATAGCAGAGGAAAATGTTATTGGCCTGAGCGATGAGGAACACCTTGAGGGTTTCCAAGAACAAAACTAACCAACCAGCCATAATGCTGGTTGTTTAAGGAAATTTAGGATAACTCTGACAACGAAGAACAGCGCGTGGGTATGCAGAAGGACTCAATTTCCCACAATAATTGTTGATAAGAAATTTAGCGGCTAGAGCAATTCATAAAATGTTAACTGTCGCACTTGGACGTTTAGTAACTTGTGCTCTTGCAGTTCTGCACTTCGTGGGTAGGGCTGAGTTTATTATTATTCTAAGACCATTCCTTTTGGCGAGGGGATAAGCAGATTCAGTTCTTTCCGCCCTAGTTTGCCCCGGCAATTTATTTGGAATGTTATGCGAAGTGGATGTTCCTCGTTTTTCCATTAAGGTACTCAACTATAAGTATGCGTTATTTCTCTTAACCATTATACATCTCATTTAAAGCCGTCAGACTACGGTAAATAGGACTCCAAGACAACAGAGAGGTAAATTATGTTACGGCACAACCAAGAGTGGTGCCAGTGAGAAGACGATTTGACGTGTAGAGGTGGAATCGGTCTCGACAGCCACTTTGTTTATGCATCATAGTCTCCCTTGTAAATATTGTAAATACATCTTTATATGTAGCTTCTGCAACGTAGCAAATTGGTGGAGGTGCTGGGTTAAAAGGGCTGAAGGAGCCATGGCTTCAAGTTCTCGCCGCACTATTTGCGTCAGGTGATGGTCGCTGCACTCCTAGCCTGGCGTCACAAGAGGATGTCGCAGCTGCGTTCGGAAGTCGTGCGAACGACGTTGCAATGCGGCGGCTCTTGATCTGCTCAAAGCATTGACACTCTTTTATGACGTCTTGTACTGCTTCACAATTTTTGCACATGAGCAGGCTGAAAGCATCGTCAGCGATCCCCTTCAGTACATGCACAACCTTGTCTCACTCAGCCACATTGCTGTCGGCCTTACAGCACAGAGCCAGCACGTCCTGTATGTAAGAGATGTATGATTATGTGGACGTCTGGGCGCGGGTCGCTAGTTCTCTCTTAGCGGTGCTCTTCCGCCCGGCGTTACGGCCGAACAAGGCCCTCAGCTTCTGTTTACACGTGTCCCAATCGTTAAGCTCTTTCTCGTGGTTGTCATACCACACCTTCGCCGTGCCTTGTAGGTAGAAGAACAAGTTAACCAATATAATCGTCGGATACCATTTGTTGTGGGCATTTATACGCTCCTACGTGGCGATCTAGTCTTCCACGTCGAGGTGGTCGCTTCCGTGGAACGTTCCTGGATCCCGTCGCTGAGCCAGCACAGCCATCGGGTCTGTCGGCGTTGATGTGGGCAGCGCCATGTAGGGCCCTCTTCATCTAACGCGTCTATCAGCTATTATTGCTGTTTTCCGACGCACTGGCTTGCAATTGAACTCGCCAAGTGCCACTTTGAATGTCGTCAAATTACCGTTCTTGGCCATCTCCTCAGTGCCACTGGCATTCAACCCGACCCTGAAAAGCTTGACGCCGTCGACAACTTTCTTGTTCTGTCTCCCGCCGCAGACGTAAAAAGCTTTGTTGTGCTATGCTTGACTTTCCGTCGTTTTATCCAGAATTTCGCTGAAACGGCTCACCCGCTCACCGACTTACTCAGGAAGGGCGTTGCTTTCACGTAGGGCCTTGCTCAAATCGAAGCCTTCTCCGCCCTCGTATGCTTTCTCACGGCTCCCCCATTGCTGGCTCATTATGAACCATCTGCCTCCACTGAACTTCGCACGAATGCCAGTGGCCATTGAATTGGGTTGCACTTGTTCAATAGCAGCGTAACGAAGAGCGTGTAATTGCATATGCCAGCCGCTTCTTGTCAGCTGCCGAGAGAAAATTTTCATTTACCCGAACGAGAGCGCCTGGCGTTAGTTTAAGCAGTTGCCAAATTCCGCCTCTACTTGTACGGCCACACATTTTTCTTTGTTACCGATCACCGCGCCTTCTGCTGGCTCTCCTCACTTAAATACCCCACTGTATGATTGGGTAGATGGGCGCTATGGCTCGTAGAACGTTCATTAGCTGTTTTATACAAGTCAGGATGTTTGCACAAGGACGCCAACTGCCTCTCCCGTCATCCTGTCGACAGCCCTAAATATGATGCGCATGACACGGAGTCTTGCATCCTGGTCATTTCTGATCTGCACAACATCCGCACTGAACAGAGGCGCGATGACTGCTTACGTGTTTTCAGCGATCATCTCAATTCTGGCCATTTGGAGCCCACGCTGCGCATGTTAGTGCTCCGCGACGATGTTCTCTACCGTCGAAACTTACGCCTTGTAGGACCAGAATTTTTACTCGTTGTACCACTTCATCTCCCGACATCTGTTCTTGAGCAGATGAATGACGCCCCTAGTGCAGGCCACCTCGGCGTTTCACGTACTTATGACCGCGTACGGCAACTATTCCACGGGACAGGCCTCTGCCGCTCTGTGTACCGCTACGTTGCAGTCTGTGCGCTCTGTCAGCACCACAAAAACTTACTGTGCTGCCCGCTTCACGCCTTCACCCCATCGATGTGCCCTCAAAACCATTCTTTCGCATCGGTCTCGATCTTCTCAGCCTTTTCCACCGTCGAAATCTGGCAATAAGCGGGTCGTTGTCGCGACTGATTCCGCGACGCAGTACGCGATTACGCGAGCTTTGCACACAAGCTGTGCAATTGAGATGGCAGATTTCCTTTTACATGACGTCATCTTCCATCACGGCGCACGGCAGCAGCTCCTTCTTGTCCCGAGTAGTTGAATACCTACTTCAATCCTGTTCTGCCGAGCACAAGCTTTCCACCACCTACCAACCGCAGACAAACGCACTTATGGAGTGGTTCAATAACACGTTCACAGAAATGCTGTCTATGTACGTTTCTGACGACCACAGTGTTTGGGACAGCCCGTTACCCTTCGTGACCTTCGCCTATAATTCGTCCCGTCACGAGACCGCTGGCTTTTCACCCTTTTACCTCCTGTTCGGTGGCCGCCGTTCTTTGCCCTTTGACATACTGGTTCCTTCCTCGACGAGCACTCCTATTGAATATGTTCAAGACCTCTTCGCCCGCGCTCTAATGGCACTCCAAATTGCCGGCTCCAGGCTCACTGATTCTAATGCTGCGCAGAAGATCCGGTACGACAATCGACATTGGGACGTTCTATTTCCTCCATTCTCCGTTGTCCTCCTATGGACACTACGTCTCCTCGTCGGCTTGTCTGAAAAGCTGCTGCCGCGCTACACAGGGCCCCACACGATATTGCGTCAGCTTGGCGATGTGAGCTACGAGATCGCCCCGCTGAACTTGCATGTCCCCACGGACGTTGTGCATGTGTCCCGGCTGAAGCATTACTTTGCCGCGAGTTCACCTCACTTATAGTAGCGCCGAGACGGCGCGTTACAGGCGGGAGTAATGTTACGGCACAACCAAGAGTAGCACCAGTCAAAAGAAGACAATTTTACGCGTAGAGGTGGAATCAGTCTCAACAGCAATATTGTTTATGTATCATAGTCTCTATTGTAAATATTCGAAATGCATGCTTATATATGTGACTTCCGCAACGTAACAATATTTTTATAAAAATATGCATTCGCAACGCTACATCTGCAGGCTTGGAGTGACGCCTGACATCGGCAAAGGATGCCGAGAGCGAGTGGGGCTATACTAATAGAGGTACAACCAAACTGGGAAGGCCGACTAAGCTTCAAAAAAGACACTCCTTCACCAGAAGATGAATTGGCCTCCCTGGTGCAGTACACGGCCACCCCTTCCTATATGACTTCAACGACTAAACCATGGCCCTCAGTCCCCAGCAGATGCGGAGCACCTGACCAAGGCGGCGGTCAGACCTGTAACGCAACAGAGCGTGCTAAGAATCTCTGGGTTCGGACAGAGTGCCAATGGAAACTGACCCTGGCAACCTTTAACGCCCGAACTATGTCGAGTGAGGCTAGCTTAGCAGCACTCTTTGAGGAACTATCCGACATTGTTTGGGATATCATTGACCTTAGCGAGATTAGAGCAACTGGTGAGGCTTATACAGTGCTGGATAACGGCCATGTCCTCTGCTTAGAGGTCTCCCAGATCAGAAGCAATACGGGGTAGGATTCCTAATCTATAAGGACATAGCGGGCAACATTGACGAATCCTACAGCATTAATAAGAGGGTAGCAGTAGTCGTAATCAAACTTAATAAGAGATATAGATTATACATAGTTCAAGCCTACGCTCCAACATCCAGTCACGAGGATGATGAAGTAGATCAGTTTTATGAAGCTGTGGAATTAGCGTTGAGAAAAGTGCAAACTCAGTATACTGTAGTAATGGGCGACTTCAATTCAAAGAGGGAGATAGAGAGAAAAGGATGCATAGAAAGGCAGGGAGGTTAACCAGAGGCAGTTCCGGTTGGCTACTCTCCACGGGGGAAGGGTGCAGGGGGATAAGAAGAGAAAGAGAGCGGAAGGGAGAGATAAAAAGAAAGAGAGACGAGCACAACCAAAACCGCGTACACTACAGAGCAGTAGGGGGCGGCGTTCTTAGTCTATCGTGAAGCCCCGCAGAACGCAGGAACCTTAATAACGCGAATAAGGCCTTTAGCGTGGAGGTTTCAGTTCAGCTTGTTTCAGCTTTCAGTTCTGATAGTGGACGATTGTCCAACTGGTCCAGTACTCTGCACAGCACTTGTCTCTGAGCAAGATATCCTGGACATACAGAGATAATACGTGCGAGCGTCTCATCGATAATGCATGTGGCGCACATGGGGCTGTTGGCCATTCCAATAAAAAAGCATACGAGTTCGTAAATGCAACGCCAACCACAGACGGTACAGCATGTTCTGTTCACATCATGGTAACCCAGGCGGTAGGTGCATCCTTATGTCCGGAGACAACGAACGCAAACGACAGATGTTGAAAGCGTTCGAGTCCCACATAAGCAAAGTACATTCACGGGACATCAGTCGCAGCCCAGCCACAGCGTCTGTTCGCGAAAGCGGAATCAAGACACGTTGAACACTTTCATGTGCAGGCCGGGCGGCTACGTCGGCGTGGTCATTCCCGCTGATGCTGCAATGTCCTGGAAGCCATTGAAAGATTATGTTGTGTCCCTTGTCATTGCTGCGATGATACATGTGTCGAATTTCTGAGGCCAGTTGTTCATTCAGTCCATGGCGCATTGGGCTTTGTATGCCTTGGTGTCACTAAAGAGTGTTCATTGTTGCGGTTGTTCCTGATTAATGAAATCAAGTGAAGCACGGAGTGCCGCAAGTTCAGCACCCGTTGATGTGGTCAAACATGCAGTACTTAATTTTATTTATTCAGATTTTGCCGGGATGATCACTGCAACAGCTTCTCTGTTGAGTTTTACCGAACCATCTGTGTAGACATGTTGCCGGAATCTGTGTACGTTGTGAATGTGTTCCAAAGTTGCTTGTTTCAAACCTTCCAACGGCGCTCCAGCTTTCTTTCTGATTCCTGGAATTGTCAATTGCACTTGCGGCTGGTGCAGACACCACAATGGATCTGATAATCATGTAGCGGGCGTAAATTCTTATGGAAAGTAGGACTGATGTCTTACAACACTTTTCGCAAAAGTTGAATGTGGCCTCTTTGCTGGCAAGCAAGCAACATGGTGGGAGGGAATCCGAGTCAGGAGTTGGATGTGTGCTCTCAGGACATCTGTATCTATATAGACTGTCAAAGGAATGTCTCCGGCAATGGCCACTGTCGCAATCGATGACGTAGTTTTGGGGAGGCCGAGACAAGTTCCGAGTGCTTATGCTTGCACACTCTGAAGTTTGCGGATATTTGTAGTGCAAGTATTTCCTAGTACAGGTAAGGTGTACAATAGGAAGCCCAAAAACCGTGCTTTATATAGTTGCAACGTTGATGGTACTGTTGCGCCCCAGGACTTCCCGCCGAGAAATGCAAGAATGTTCATGATGACGGCCAAACGCTTTGTCATGTACGAGACGTGAGGGCTCCAACACAAGTCCTTATCAATGATGACGCCAAGAAAGCGGTGCGTTCGTCTGTATCGTACAGTTTGGTCATTAATCCGCAAAGCATACGGGGCCATCGCTTTGCGAGTAAAGGCAACGAGTGCACATTTCTCAGGGGAAAGCTCCAGGTCTTGCCTTCTTAGGTATGTTGATGCGGCCGTTGAACCCTTCTAAAGTCGTGCGCGGACTTGTAGACGTGTCACCCCTGAAGCCCATATGCAAATGTCGTCTGCATATACGGAGAACTGAACGGTTTGCGGTAACGAATCGGCGAGACCAACGAGCACCAGGTTGAACAGGGTCGGGCTGAGTACTCCGCCTTGCGGTACAACACGATTGGTATAGCTAGACGGCGTTGGTCCATCTTCAGTCAAAATAAAGACAGATATTCTATTCGAATAGCTGCGTATCCAGCGAAAGGTGTGTCCATCAATCCTTAAAGCTTCTAAGGCGTCCAGAATCGCATGATGATGGACATAGCCACCTTTAACATCAAGGAATAAAGCCACAGTGATTCCCTTCAGATGTTTCTGGTGATGTACATATGTTGCGAGGTCAATAACGCTATCTATTGACGAGCGTCCGCATCGAAAGCCTGCCATTACATCTGGATAGACGTTGTAAAATTCTAAGTACCATTCTAACCGTGTAAGGATCATTCTCTCCATTACCTTGCCGACACAGCTGGCCAGTGCTATCGGACGGTAAGATGACAATTCCAGTGGAGACTTGCCAGGCTTGAGGAGTGGAACAAGGCGACTGGATTTCCACGTGGTAGGGACCAGGCCATCACACCATGATGCGTTGTATAGTCCAAGAAGTGCATCTCTGGCCTCTTGACCAACGGTTTGCAAGCGCAGAGTATGTGATGTCATCGGGCCCTCGTGACGAAGATCGTCTGCACCCAGCAAGTGCGGCCTCCAGTTCTTCGATGGGGAAAGGAGCGTCCATACGAGAATCTCGGGAACAAGGGGGGACAATAATAGGAATAGGTGCGCAAGGTGAATAGGTAAACGCCAAGCCCCCAATCCTTGCACAGTAATCTTCGGCTACGTCGATTTCTCGGCATCCTTGATGGAGGGCTAGAGATTTAAATGGCCGGCGCTGTTGAGGAGCTGTTAGAAGTCCGCGGACTGTTCTCCAAATAACTGGGAGAGGTTTACGCGGATCGAGAAACTCCCAAAAGGGTTTCCAGCTTTGATTTTGCAGCACAGCATGACAACGTTGAATTTTCTTTTGAATACGCTTGGCCTCTCTAACGTCGTATACCGAATTAGTCCGTCTGTACCGTCGCTCCGCTCGCCGGCGGATTGCAAGGAAGCTCTGCACTTTTTTTTTTAATTCGAAAGCATGCCCTTAGGCCTAATAAAGCTATGTATTTCCGCATCAAAATCTGTGTGAAATGAACGCACAGCATCCTGCATTGCCTTGGCGATCTGAATTTCTAGTGTGGACGAAAAGCCTTCGTGGCATGCATCTTCCATAAGTGATTTAAACACGGGCCAACCTATTGTTTGTTTAAAGCTGGATGGGACGGATTTCGTTAGACCTTTAATCTTCAGGTAGGTAGGAATGTGGTCGCTTCCGTGACTTTCTATATCTGCGAACCAATTCAAAAGTGGGGAAGAAGCAGGCTGGGGAACAAGCAATTGGCAACTATGGCGTCGATTCTAGGAATGCTAGAGGAGAGATGTTGATAGAATTCGCAGAAAGAAATAAGCTTCGAATAATAAATAACTTTTTGAGGCAGCGTAGCAACCGAACGTGGACCTGGAAAAGCCCTAATGGTGAAACAAGAAATGAAATTGATTTTATACTTTTTGCCGATACCAGCATAGTGCAGGATGTAGAAGAGATAGGTAGGGTAAAGTGCAGTGACCATAGATTAGTGAGGGCTAGGATTCACCTCAATCTGAAGAGAGAAGGAGCTAAATTGGTCAAGAAGAAACAGGTCAACCTAGAGGCAGTAAGGGTAAAAGCAGACAAATTCAGGCGGGTACTTGAAAACAAATATGCTGCCTTAGAACAGAGAGATGATGATGACAAAGAGCTAATGAATGAAACCGTAACTAGGTTGGCTTCAGAGGCAGCAACTGAAGTGGGAGGCAAGCCACCAAGGCAACCACTAGGTAAGATGTCCCAAGTAACAAAGGACCAAATAAAGAAACGACAAAGAATGAAGATGTCCAACTCAAGAGGTAAGAAAGAATTCGCGAAACTGTCAAAACTGATCAGCGGGATGAACATAAGTGATATTCGTAACTATAATGTGAGAAAGACTAAAGAAGCTGTAAAAAATGGACGGACCCTGTAATCAGTGAGAAAGAAACTCTAAATTGGACAAACCAAGATGTATACACTGAAAGATAAGCAGGGTAATATCATCAGCAATCTCGAAGGTATAATAAAAGCAGGGGAAGAATTCTATGCTGACCTGTACAGTACTCAGAGGAGCCACAATACCTCCATTCGAAGCAGTAATGAGCAGATTATAGAGACTCCTCCTATAATCAGCGATGAGGTCCGAAGGGCCTTGCAAGACATGAAACGAGGAAAATCGGCAGGAGAAGAAGGAATAACAGTAGATTTAATCAAAGATGGAGGAGACAAAATGCTTGGAAAACTGGCAGCTCTCTATACGAAATGTCTATCGACTGCAAGGGTCCCAGAAAAGTGGAAGAATGCAAACATTATATTAATTCACAAAAAGGAACACGTTAAAGAATTGAAAAACTGTAGGCCCATTAGCTTACTCCCAGTATTATATAAAATATTCAGCAAAATAATCTCGTTTTGAATAAGGGCAATACTGGACTTTAGTCAACAAAGGGAACAGGCTGGCTTCACGAAGGGATACTCTACAATGGATCACATCCATTCCATTATTAAGTTAATCGAGAAATCCGCAGAGTACAATAACCCTCTCTATATGGCTTTCGTAGATTACGAAAAGGCATTTGATTCAGAAAAAATACCAGCACTCATAGAGGCATTACGTAATCAAGGAGCACAGACCGCTTACATAAATACCTTGGGAAATATCTACAGAGATTCCACAGCCGCCTTAATTCTACACAAGAAAAGTAGGAAGATACCTATAAAGAAAGGGGTCAGAAAAGGAGACAAAATCTCTCCCATGATATTCACTGCGAGCTTGGAAGAAGTATTCAAGCTATTAAACTGGGAAGGCTTAGAGAAAGGATCGACGGCGAATATCTCAGGAACCTTCGATTTGATGATGACATTGTTCTATTCATCAACGCTGCAGACGAGGTGCAATAAACGATAGAGGACCTTAACAGAGAGGGAGCGTAAGAGTGGGGTTGAAGATTAATATGCAGAAGACAAAGATAATGATGAATAGCCGGGCAAGAGAACAAGAATTCAGGATCGCCAGTCAGCCTCTAGAGTCGGTGACGAATACGTTTACCTAGGTCAATTAATCGCAGGAAACCCTGATCATGAGAAGGAAATTAATAGAAGAATAAAAATTGGTTGGATGGCATACGGCAGACATTGTCAGCTCCTGACTTGAAGCTTGCCATTATCATTGGAAAGGAAGGTGTACAATCAGTGCATTTTACCGGTGCTGACATACCAGCCAGAGACTTGGAGACTGACAAAGAAGCTTGAGAACAAGTTAAGGACCGCGTAAAGAGCGATGGAACGAAGAATACTAGGCATAACGTTAATAGATAGAAAGAGAGCGGTTTGGATCAGAGAGCAAACGGGTATAGCCGATATTGTAATTGACATTAAGAGAAAAAAATGGAGCTGGGCAGGTCATGTAATGCGCAGGTTAGACAACCGTTGGACCATTAGGGTTACAGAGTGGATACCAAGAGAAGGTAAACGCAGTCGAGGAAGGCAGAAGACTAGGTGGAGCGATGAAATGAGAACATTCGCGGATGCTTGCTGGAATTGGTTGGCACAAGGCAGGACATAAAATAGGATCATGATGATGATCATGATTCATTTGCAGCCATTTCCCCTAATAATCTATGACCATGTCAGCGAACAGCAATAGGTACATACAAACTGCAGCTAAAAAAACCCACAAATGCGGGCGTCGAAGGAGTTGGCTGAAAGTGTGACGAGAAAAAGTTTGGCACTGGTGCCCATGGATCTTTAACGAAAGCTATATGACCTAACCTGGAAGCCGCCTGATGCAAAATATAAAAGCTGCATGAGATGGCATTGTCAAGGTGAAAGTTAACAGAAACTGTTTTGTGTGACGGCGACGGTAACGGCACGAGACTGCACGGTTCGCTGCCACGCGTCTTAACACAACCTTCGCTGAAACGAAATGTCCAGTCAGTCGGGCAGAGCCTGCGTCCTTGAAATCACCACAAGAAAAATTATCTCGGAAGAGAAATTGCGCGAAGTTTTCGACGAACTGTTTCGTTTTCACTCCGGTGACTTCGTTAACGGAATGCTACAGTCACGACATCGTTCTAGCTTTTTTTGTTTCTTAAGCATGCCATACGTAGTGCAGTGTTACCAAGGGCTTAATTAATGACTTGGGCCTCCTGCTCTTGCCGCCTCACGACCTTTACTAAACTCTAACCCTTCTTTCTGTTTCTTCACCTGCCCCTCCAGAATTTCTCCACGTCACACGCAATTGCCAGTTTCAGGAAATGCTGCCAAGCGAAATCGTTTTCGACGGCACGCACAAGTTGTTCCCTGTGTCAGTTTGCAAGACCATGCGTAAGAGATCTCAGCACAGCCCGTTATAACTCCGATCCCAGTGTGTCTGCGTCGTCAGCGCTTCGTCGCGCAATTTTCGTAACCCCGCTGCCATATGTGCCACGTTCACAACAATCAGGATGAAATGATTCTATGCAAGCTGCGCTTGCTGTTCAAACACTGCTGTCATCCAGGTGTTCTGAGCGGATAACTTGTCGCACGCCGGACTAAGCGGCAGGAATGCATCGCCGGAAATTGAAGTTTGCCCAGAAAACAGGATGTTGTTCGTTTTAGTGCCGTTGTCATGGTTTTATTGCCGGTGTCAGGGTCGAGCCCTGCGCATATTAACGCACATGTGCACTTCTCCTGTCCACATTTCTTTCCACTTTACTCGTCTTTTCTTCTTTGTCCCGTGTAAGGCAACGTGGCCCCTCCGTGCGTCGTGTCCGCTTCCACGCACAGTAATTGAGATTTCTGTGCAAGCAGATGTCAGAACACTTTGTCTTGCTCTTTTTCGTGCAGCGTTTTCTTTGTGTGTGTGTGTGTGTGTCTGTCCGCACAGTCTCCGCCACGTAGTTGCCACAGGAATTCATTTATAATACAAAGTTCTGCTTGCGTTATTCTAAGAATTCCGTCCTTAGCTTAATTCGGTCCTTAGAATAAAGAAAAACACGTTTTAGAAACAGAACTGCACAACTCATGCTGGAATAGCTTAAATCAGAAGCTAAGAATTTGGGAAATAGGGGCACTGGGTCTGTGCTCTCACCCGTGATATTCAATTTAGCAATGTCCAAGGTTGCAAGAAGTTTTGAGAAAATTGAGGGTATACATTACGTGGTATATGCCGATGACATGGCCATATGGAGTGCCAAGGGTAATGTAGCACAGATAGAGACCAGATTACAGGAAAGCTTATATGTTGTAGAGAACGCACTGAAAGACAAGGGGTTGAAATGCTCAGCATCCAAATCACAACTCTTGGTCATTAAACACCGCAGAACAGGTTGTAAACCAAGAGATTACATTTCGGAAGATGAGCCAAGAGTGTGCTTTCACACTCATGAAGGATCCGCAATGAGGCTAACTGAAAAAAATCAAGGTTGTTGGGCGTCGCATAGAAAGAAACAATGCCAACAATACAACAATACAACATATCTCGAATAAAACAGCTGAAGTCATTAGGTTACAAAGGAGAATTACTAATAGACACAGACGCTCAGGGGAAGACAGCGCTGTGAGGCTAATACACGTCTTTGCTCGCTGTCACTTCACTTATGTGGCTGGATTATTCAAGTGGAAGCAGGCAGAACAATGTGATGCTCAGGAAGCTTGTTAAAGCAGCCCTAGGGATACCCAGTAACGCTGCAACCGACAAACTCATGTCTCTATGGGCGCACAGCACAATGGAAAAGATTGCGGAGGCCCAAAAGCTAGCGCTACACGAAAGATTGACAGAAACAATTGCTGGCAGGAGCATATTATAGACAGTTGGTTTAAAACTGAATAGATCAAGGAGCCCAATACAGGCTGAAGTAGAATTAAGGACTGAAGTTAGGAATAAGATCAGAACCAACCCTCTCCCCAGAAACATGCATCCAGAATATAATATCAAAAGGAGGAAAGCAAGAGCTAAAGCACTCTTGCAGGAAATAGAGCAGCAGAACCAACTGGCAGTTATAGTTTATGCTGCCTGGGTGAAAAGTAAAGAAGCATATAGTGCTATTGTGTGAAATTCTCAAGAGAAGGTGCAAGACGCTATCACTATTTTTGCCAAGGACCCCATAGTGGCGGAACAAGAGGCCATTGCTCTAGTCATCAGGATTAATGAGTGGGCTTGCATTTACGATGATTCACAAACCGCTATAAGGATTTTTGCTAAAGGCTGCGTAACTGGAGTTGCAGCTCAACTTTTTTGAAAACATTCGGATTATGGGAACTGAAATCCGATGATGGTTTCCTGCGCATATGGGGAAAGTGGACGAGACTCGGGTAAACCTCAATGAGGTTGCTCATGACTTAGCACAGGACTTTCTAACCGTGACAGTCACAACCGAGCCGTTCACCATCAAGCCAGGGAATAACTTACAATGACATTACCAAACATTACTATCTAGGACGCAGGCCATTCCCATTGCCACATTCAAAACTGAATTAAGAGGGCTCAGACAGCCTCACTGCACTTTTTGCAAACAGGTACATATCCCACACCGTACCACATTAACAAAATATATCCAGAGAGGGAGATTAAAATGGACTGCCATGATTGTAATGGCATAATTAGAATCAGACATATGCTGGCAGGGTGTCCTGCGACTCTCCCCAACCTCGTTGAAGAATTGACACAGTGGGAAAAAAAGGATTCAAAGCCCATTGTTTGAAGGCCAACTAAAGGCCGTCCAAAGGACCGTGATGTCGCTGAAGGGTTTGGCCTGACAGTGCCAACGTGGGAGCGGCCCGCCTTGGCTTAACAAGTCGAGCCTCCGGACCTCACTTCAATAAACGTTTTCACACGCGCACACACACCAAGAAATAGATGTGGAACGTGCTTTAGTAATTGCGGTTATTAGCCAATATTTAGTTCTTACTTTTTAATACGTTCGTTTTATAGCAGTATGGCAAGCAGGATATTGACGCATTTATTTCACTTACTTGCATTTATTTACATCGTCGCGAGCACACACGAGTGGATGTTGGCAACGATGGATTAGTTCTCACCATTTCATTACTCAGGTGCAACGTGAAGACGAAAAAAAAAAAAGAAGGCAACCTGTCGCGCTATACATACCTCTAAAAAATGCAACGCTCGCGATTTCGAAGCGGTGTACAAAGCAGTTCCTGCAGCGCAAATTTCACGCTGTAACGCATTCGGGTAGGTCTCGCGTTGCTGTGACCCCTGTCTCGACATGTCTAGCTCATTCTGGAAGATTGGCGTCAGGAAAAGCTCAGTAGGTATCTTTGTGAAGGACGAGCAGCGATGCCGTAGTGTGTTTTGCCTCAATCGACGCATCTGTGTATATATAGGTATTATTATTATTATTATTATTATTATTATTATTATTATTATTATTATTATTATTATTGTTGTTGTTGTTGTTGTTGTTGTTGTTGTTATTATTATTATTAAGCTGCCTAGGCGACTATGACGTAACCACAACCCACAACGCCCACTGGAGGTAACAGTGTTTATAGGACGCAGGGTGGCTGTTCAACCGAGCCTCGACGTGAGCGACGATATGTGTTGACCGAGTCGCAGTCAAAGGAATGCGCAAAACAAAACACGTTCGTTTGTGCTTCACGCTCGGTGATCACGATTTACGATATGCTCGATTCACCGCCATGGTGGCGGGAATATCATCGAGACGAAATGCGAAAGCGCTTGTGTGCTTATATTTAATGGCACGTTAAATAACTCCAAGTGGTCAAAATTATTCCGGAGCTCTTCGCTATTGCACGTCTCGTAGCGCCCGAGTTGCCTTGGGAGATTAAACCGCATCAATCAATCGACCAGCATTGTTATTGAAAGCAATGTAACTACACAAGAAATGGGCCTAAAGTAAAAAAAAAACAATGAAAAAGAATTACAGGCGAGGTCTTTTCCGAAAGACAGCTACACCTTAAAATTGCGACTCTGACAAGCAATATAAGCTTTATGAAATAAGCAAAGTAGGCAGTAACTGCAGTAAATATGCGGGCAGAGAGAAAGAAAGAAATGACTGTTTATTAATGAAACAGCCAGCAAAGACTAATTCTTGCCAGTCCGAGGCAGAAACCAAAATTACGGAGAGATCAATTAAAGAAAGAAACTTTGAGGCGATCAATGAAAGATTAGTTTCATGTTTCATTCACGTTACAATGGAATCAGCCATCTTTCTATGTATACTAACAGTTTTAACGTCCACATGTTCTTCCGTTTGTATCGTGCAGGATCCATTACTTCTGCCCCTTCTTATTTTCTTAAAGAACGTAACATTGAACATTCCGCGAAGTAGGCAAAGAAAGTTCAAAAGAACATGCGTCTTCGAAAGACACTCGTCGGTAGCAGCTAGGCACGAAAAGCAAATAGGCGACAGCTGCGCTCCATACGATGAGCGTAAAAAAGCCGCTGTTCGCAAACTTTCTGGGCTTTGTTCCAATTACACGCTCCACTTCAGCCCCGGAGAAGCGGGTGACGGGAAAAAGGGAGGTGGGGGGGGTGGGTGAAGGACGACGCTTCGCGAACTCTCATTTCGCAATGTGGGCCATCTCGTTTTATCGCCGCGCTCCCGTCTACGAGAAGAGCTCTTCCGAAGACAGACTAACCGGCGTTTCGAAACGTCACGTTCGCTCGTTTTTGCATATCGTCTCCTCTTGCTTCACGGTGACGAAGCAGTGGCCGCTGGCACGACTTCACTCGAAACGCTAGTGCGGAGTCAAAGAAAGTGAGAAAGTAAACGAAGTTGCTGTATCTTTTCGCATCTCTTCTACCGAGTTTTCCAACGAGCTTAAGTCTTCCTCTGGGCCAACTCCGCTATCCCTGACGCCGGGCTTCAGCGAGCGTCCTCTTCCACGCACCCTGGCAGTCCTCCCAGCAGCTAGCGGTGGTGCCTCTTCCGCGCTCGGCTGTTTTTCCTAGAACACGGAATGCCGCTTTGCGTCCTCGGCGTGATTTCCCGCGAGGAAAGTTTCGGAAAACCCGATTTTCTCCCCGTGGCATCCGAGGTAGCGAAAACCTATCCCGCATCTCTTTTTTCTGGCTGCCGGAAGGTGAGGGAAAGGGGGGGGGGCTGTTTTGTTTGGGCGTGCTGCTGCTTCGCCAAGCTTGAAGTCCAGCGCTTAGGCGTTGAAACTGAGGCGTTTTCCCTCGGCCTCAGAGCGATCGGGGCAATGTATTTGGAGCTACCCTCGACGGCGGCGAAGACCGGCGGACTCAATTGAGGCGCTCTCATCTTGCGCAGAATGTATGTGCTGTCACACCGCGTGACTTCCTTGTATGTCTTAGAAAAATGCTTTCGCGACTTTTATGGTGCTTCATTTTAAACGTCTCGAGAAACCTCAGTACACTATATTGCGCATTGCCTTCCCCCCTTTTCTTTGTAACTCGGAGACGATTACGTAAATCCCGCGTGCGAAGTCGGATGCCTCTGGAACTGTAGGTATATGTTTAATCATATTCTTGCCATCTACTTATTCCAAAAGCACTAATTCGGCTTGGACCACTGTGTCATCGCCGACGGCAAGAAGAACTGGTCAAGTTTGTTTTAATACCGTGATTGGCACAGAAGCTGCAGGATGCGTTTTGATAAGTTACATATTAATATCTGTGGTTCAGGCAAGAAATTCTGGTTTTCACTTTAATGAGTCCGACGAATTGGTTACCTCACCCACATACACTAGGACATGCTTTTCAGCATCTAACCGCGACATACAAGCACCTAAATGGGCTTGTTTATGACGCAACCTAGCAGTCACCCATAAAAACTGACTAGAAGAATGATTAGGCTACTCGCTCGTCGGGCCTCATGATTCGAAAGGCAATAATTATACAATGTTTGATAGACTTATACCCTGACTTCTAACATCGAAGTATTTGATGTTGTATTACCACAAAATGACTTTTATTTATTTTTATTTTTTTTTGCCGGGTATTAGTATGACAGTAAGAAATAGAAGGGAATACAGTACAACGACGAATTCTATTCATTTTGCCCGCGTCTGTCGCGCTGTAGCTACCATGATGTTTTCTTGCATCGAACATGAAAACAATTATTCCAATTCCTATGTAACGACTGAACATTTGTAGCTACCTCAAACTTAAGCCAATGTGTGTTGCTCCTTCGGCTGACGCAAGCCACAATTATGGAAGCCGCTTGCGAAGAAACTGTCAGTTAAAATACTTGCTCTGCACTCTGTTAATCCTCCTATCTTGCTTCCTACTTACATTGACAGGGTCGGTCCCGATGGAAGAAATTTCAATGTTTGTTTCCTCGAATACCGTGCGAAATGAATAGCTCTGTGTGTCAACGACAACAATGCTACCATGCGTGTAGAAAGCGAAGACCTGAAGTAAGCGCCTTTAGGATACAGTGTATAGTGCGTATTTTCCACCCACATTTGGTTGGGACGCAAAATCAAGTTTGTGCGAGTTGACGCACCCCAACTTTGTCGTTACAACCATGCTAGAGACACGCCCAATGTTTGCGCGAGTGACATGAAGCTATAGTGCCGTATGATAAAATCTAGGCGTGCGGAATATCGCCGACGC
The DNA here is from genome assembly GCF_023375885.2 of Dermacentor andersoni. Lineage (NCBI taxonomy): Eukaryota > Metazoa > Arthropoda > Arachnida > Ixodida > Ixodidae > Dermacentor > Dermacentor andersoni. The sequence continues at coordinate 126,981,244 of NC_092818.1, read as the reverse complement.
ACTCTGACATTGAAAAGTTTGGTTTCCAGGCGGGGCTGAAGGGGTGCTCGATCATGGCATACTTTGAGCCATCGCTCTTTTGCAGGAGCATCACACCGAAGCATATTGATAATTGTGCTGGCATTTAAAAAACAAAAAAAAAGAAAAGATTATGATGCCTCGAGAACTTTGGTGGGGACCGTTGGTCGAAAGATGCTTGACAACCACGCGCAGTTCGCTTCGACGCGTGCTGGCTTGTTGCTGCGTGCGAGGGGCACACGAAGTCGTAAAATACGCCATCGTCAATAACCCGCCCTTCTAATTTGCTTGAAAGCGTCGAACACGTTCACCCTGCTGTTGTTTGCTTGTCTTGAAGCGAACTGGAGTTACTGTACGTAAAACCTATTTTACGCACAAGCTTACAATCACTACAAGTTATTGAAGTTAATTGAACAAGTTACTCTAAGCACAAACTTATTATGATACAATCAAGAGGACGCGCGCTCACTCAAATCGAAGGAGCCGTCCCCCTTCTTACACGCAGGGCTCGCGTCACATGCTAAAACCTACTTAGACAGGCACCTGTACTTTTTGGCCCCATTGTGAACAAGGTTTCCCTATGGAAGCCGAAACACCTGACCGTTGAAAGTTTTACTTGCTTGGTGCACGTCTTTCTTGCCAAACTTATTTTTCTTTTGACTTTCTCGGTGTACACTTCAATCATGTTTGGAAGCTTGCAAGTGACAATTTGACTGGAAAAGAATGCTATTTCGCTGTCGTTGCTGCAGTAAATCACTTAACCACGCAATAAGAACGCCTAACAGAAGTCATAGCAATGCAGTATCATTACCGAAGCTAAGCAGCGTGTGAAAACCGCACGCTAGACGAGTGCAAAAACAATAACAGCAATACAAGAGCTTTTTTAAATAAAGAATTACTAAATAATGCGGATTTTATTACACTGCAGCTAAGTAAGGCGCCAAATCTCAAAAGATGTTTCTTGCTTTGTTCAGGTTGCATGTCGTTATTGTAAAAGTACCCGAATGTACCAGAAATATTACCTGAAGTCCTAAAGAAACTACGTAAATCCACAGTGGACAATAAACATTTTCCCGCGACAGCCTTTACTACCACTACTTTGAGGATGATAGAATCTCAGCAGGCACTGTGTAAAACAGTGAAGGAACAATCAAGCATGCACCGCAGAACTCATTCAATGGTTGAACCAAAAAGGAGGGATGGATGGATGCAAAACTTTAATAAGGTCCTGAGGTACGCGACGCAGCGCGCTGCGGGCCGCTCCCACGTTGGGACAGTCAGGCCTTGCCCGACCGCCGCATCGTGGGCCCTCTGGACATGGTACAAGAAAAAAAAACATTTGGCCATTTCTGTTTGGGAAGTAAAAATTTGCGAAGTAAAAAAAGAAAGAATGAAATGAAAGAAAGGAATAAAATTAGTATGCCACTCTGTTTGGTGAGTGCTGAAAATCTTTGACCATAACCGGCTTTATCAAATCAAACTCGCCTACGAAGCGGAATGGTTTCGCTTCGACCTACAACAGGCGTCCAAAATAGAGCTGCTAAACCGTTCAATTTCGGGAGATACCCGTTCCTTGTATGACACGAGGTCAAGCAATGTGGACCCGTAATCGCCCAGCTGTCCACCTCCATCAATTTAGAAAGTAAATATTTTTATTCTGGCGGCCGATTGATGCCATTGCGCATTACTACAACGTTGTAATTGTGCCTCAATGCGCTATATTAATTAATCACGAATATTCTTTGGACGAATACTCTTACAAGAGAAAGCGCACAGAGACCACAACTATATAGGGAAACCGTCTTCAGGACCTGCATGGCAGCGAACTTAGAATTACACTGCCGATAAACACTGAATCACCTTACAGTGACCATGTCATCCTCACCATCAGCCTATTTTTATGTTCACTGCAGGACAACGGCCCCTCGCAACGACCTGTCTTGTGCTAGCTGATTCCAACTTACGCCTACAAATTTCCTAATTTCATCTACCCACGTAATCTTCAGCCGTTGTCGACTGCGCTTACCTTTGCTTGGCACCCATTCTGCAACTCTGATAGTCCATCTACCGCACGCATTACATGGCCTGCCCAGCTCCGTTTTCTTCTTTTAATTTCAACTAGAACGTGGGCTACCCCCGCTTGCTCTCAGATCCACTTTACTCTCTTCCTCTCTGCTAACGTTACGCCTAACATAAATGACAATGTATTTTTTTATAACTATAGATTCGTTCATGTCACTGCAATAGTTTGTGCATAAATTGAGGAAATGAAGGACGAACATTTTGTTTTTCGTTTCGCGCCTTAACCCTAACCCGAGCACGTCTTCGTGACGTCACGAATTTCAATATATTTCATTTTCTGGGTTTTAGCTCAGTGAAAGTTATTTAAGCTTGCTAACTTTCTGGTCGTTTAGAATGTACCGCATTCGATCTTTGGTGATAAAAAAAATAACTGGACTTGCACAGAAGTGGTCAAAATTCATTACGTCAGAGCTTACTGAGGCATAAACCACGGTGTCCCCACCCATCTTTTGTTCTTGCGTATGTTCACGCTTAACAAGCCTCTTCGCACGGTAAGAAATAATTTTCTTTGGTATTATATGGAAGCGTTTATACAGCTCGAGTAATTTTCTCCGCTGTGTCCCTTCAAAGATGTGGATGAATGGGCCAGAAAGTAATTTCGATTTCAAAGCAAAGGTGTTTCCTTGGCTTTTCCGTGCGTTTTCATGGTCGGTGGTAGGAATTTCACCGCCGGTACAAAGGCGGCCACAAAAGAACGCGTGCTCTCCCGCCGGCGAATTTCAGGGTGCGTTCGCCATATAACGCCAGATGTGAGTAGATCACATTAAAGAAATATTTCATGTCAACATAGTCTTTGCATACTTGCGAGTCATGGGTGTGGCGTTTTCAATAGCTAAATAAATATTTCGCCAGATTTTTGCATTGTCGTTGTTATTTACACGCAGCCTGCCCACTCATCGTGTATGATACGTTCTCGTAAGCATATGGTCCCTAGATCAAATAGCCCTTTGAAGCGCTCTTAAGAATCGATTTATAAAGTGCGAGCTGTTTCGTGAATACTTACAAGGTACCTGCAGTGATTGCTCAGTTGCTATGGCGCCGGGATACTCTGCACAAGCTCGCGGGACCGAATCTCGGCCACGGCGGGTGCATTTCGATGGGGGCGAAATGCAAAAACACCCGTGTAATTAGATTTAGGTGCACATTAAAGAAGTCGAGGAGGTCCAAATAATTCTTCAGACCCTCACTACGGCGTGCCTCATAATGAGATGGTGTTTTAGCACGCAACACCCCATAATTTAATGAATAATAAAGAAATTAATTACAGGATACGTCAGCTGACTTTGCAAAGGGTAACCATGATCGTCGGTCGACGATCATGTAATAGTTTATAACTTGACTGAAGCGACCAATGCCTTCTATGGGCACAGCGTGAAAAGGCATGTGTATAATGACATTTCTAGACACACGAAAGGTCTGCACGTGCTCAAAACTGCTTCGTGGCCCCACGTAGGCAAAGCTTTGGGAGACGGAACAACAAGATATGCTACTGCGGCTTCTTAGGTGCCAGCAAATCACGAAGGTCTATTAACAGTGATTGGATTGGGAAAACGTTTATTGAGCCTGCAGTAAAGCGCGCAGGCGCGCTTCGGACGTGGCCTATACGTTGTCATCGTGGCGGGTGCTCTGCGAGGATCCCCGCTCGCATTAACAGTGAGAGGATTAACAGTGAGAAATTTTCAAATCGGAGAGCCTAAGTTTTGAATGATTTGCTCGCATGTGATTGCAATGATTCGTCATTCCGATTACTCTAGAAACGTAATGGTCATTACTGGTCTACTGAGAGGTGGCGACAAACGACGAAACGTTAATTCGAGAAGAGACATATTTCTTAATCATGGCCATGGTACATCACGCTGAACGCTGAATTGCGGAAACAGGCATGCTGAAGTCTGCCAATGAAAAGCAGACGAACAAAACTGAAATACTAGAAGAACCTACAACGCAATTACAGTACTTATCTGCGAGATTTCATTGCTGCTGGCAGGGAGCAGTAGTCCTGACGAAACGTACCCTTGGCCATGATCGACATGGGTGAGCACACAAAAAACTGACAGTGAGGTTTCCCTTCGGGAACGCGGGTGATGCGCAAGCGTGTGGGTGCTATCAGCCCTCGGCGCGCCTAGACGCTTACACTGTGCGCATCGCAGATCGTATTCGAGACAGGACTCGCGTGGCCGCGCCATACGCAGCAGCCGCCGGAGTTGGACGCCCTGTTGTAAGCATTGGTTTACTAGCTCAATTAACTAGCATGGTACCAGCGCGCACAGGCAAACAAGAACACTTCATACTCGATGACCGCGGACACTCGCTGTCAAAAAGCTGGCGTGAGGAATCGCGGCAAAAGCAACAAGCGAAGTGACCTTCGTGTTGTCTATCGCTTCAACGCAAAGTCAGCGGTGAGAACACAGCGCATGCAAAGCTAAGATCCGTCGGCCCACCTAGACTGTGCCTCCAAAGCAGATTGCTTTCAAGATAAAGTCCGCGCGACGGCGCGCGACCAAACTACACAGCCCCCTTCCTCCCCTCCCCCGGTGCCATCCGCGCGACGGAATGCGGCGCGATTCCTACCCTTACGCAGGCGAGATTGAGCCGCGATCTTCGGGCTCACCGTCGCACGCTTGTCACTCGCACACGCAGCGTACGCCGCACGAGGACGCCGTTTCCAGGAGACGAACCCAGTACGTACGCATCGCAAAGAAAACCTGTAGCAAGTGTCAGAGGAAGTCAATCCAGCGCGGCTCCGCCTACCTTCCTCCTCTGCGTCGCTTCGCCTCGTCTCTTCATCCCCACTTCACTCAACGTTACCTATATATTCCTCTAGCAACGTTACTTAGCCGCGAGCAACATAACCTCGTTATCGTGAACACAGGGCCTAAGTGTGAAGGACAGATCACGTGGGAAGTGGGAAACCGGCAGTCGACCATTGATTACTGTCTGATGACAGAAGGAATTCGTGATAAGTTGAGAGAAATGGTCATTGATGAGGAAGGGCATAGCAGCATAGGGAGTGACCATAAACGCATGATTTTGAAAATGGGATATATAGTTGGGAAAGAGAGCAAGGAGCGCCAAATGGCCAGTCTAAATTTGAACGCTGAACAAATAGCAAATATAGCCACTAGAGTCGAGGAAGAACTTGGCAAATGGCCAAGTAAAGAGTGGGAATATGGTGAGCTTCTAAGTGTTATAACGACAGAAATACGGAAAGAGAAACAACATATTCATTGGAAAGGAAGAAAGAAACCGAAAAGCTGGTGGAACAGGGAGATAAGAGAAGCAATCGCCGAACGACAGAAAGCATCTCGAGAGCACAGGCAGGCAAAGAAGGCGCAGTTCCCGCAGGATGAAATAACCAGTAAATGGGAAATATACCGGGAGAAAAAGTCTATGGTTCAAATACAGCTGCAAGCAAAATTAAAAGGTGAAACAAGCAAAGTGATTTGCAACGTCTGGCTAATATCTGTGGACAGGAAGGCAACAATTTAGGTTTGAAATTTAGTGTTAGAAATACAGGTGTTATGGTATTCAATGAAAACGGAGAAGAGACAGTGGAGATACAGGGCCAGAAAATACCTCGGGTAATAGAATATAAATACCTTGGTATATGGATAAACGAAGGCAATAGATATATGGAAACACAGGAAAAAACAATAACAGTGAAGGGGAAGAGAAATGCAGCAATACTGCAGCACAGAGCGCTATGGGGATACAATAGGTACGAAGTCCTCCGAGGTATGTGGAAAGGTGTAATGGTTCCAGGACTTACTTTGGGAAATGCGGTTGTTTGCTTTAAATCAGGGGTAAAATCAGGACTCGACGGGAACCAAAGGTCAGTGGGTCGCCTCGCATTGGGCGCTCACGGGAAGACTGCAAATGAAGCTGTGCAGGGTGATATGGGCTGGACTAGTTTTGAAGTGAGGGAAGCTCGCAGTAAAAGTGAGTATGAAGAATGGCTCACGAATATGGAAGAAAGTAAATGGGCTGAGAGAGTGTTCAGGTATCTGTACAGGAAAAACATTGATTCACAGTGGAGGAAAAGAACTAGGAAGCTTACCAGCAAGTATGCGGCCTGTAGGGTGGGAAACACAGCAACAAAGAAGGTCAAGCGGAAAGTCAGAGAGGCTGAAATAATCTCATGGGTGGCGGCAATGGAAAAGAAACCTGCCATGAGTAACTACTTAAGAGGAAAAAACGAAATCAGGAAAGAAACAATTTATGATAACTCAAAGGGAAGCTCATTACTTTTCGAAGCGAGATCGGAATGCCTTAGAACACGCACCTATAAAGCGAGATATGAGACGGAAGAAGCATGTGCTTGTTGCGGTAAAGCTAGGGAGACTATGGAGCATGTTTTATTAGAATGTGAAGACGTCTACCCAGCGGTCGATTTAGGCGCCACTGGCCTCCTTGAAGCACTTGAGTTTAGCGGAAGCAGTGGGAAAAAAAACATGTCCGCAATAGGCATTAGTAAGGGGCGATTAGAGGATTGGTGGAAGAACAGTAGGGAAACGACAAAAGACGGAGACGTACAAAAGTACAGTAAAATAGGGGATCAGAAAACTTGGGTGGGGCAGTTCATAGTGTTCTTTTTCTTTTTTATTGTTTTACCTAGGTAGGACATTAGGCAGTATAATAGCAAGAGCTTGGTGGTGCAACCCACCGCCCCGTTCCAAAGGGGACGCTCATAACATCCATCCATCCATCCTGAGCGCGCTCCTTCGTACTTTCCCCGGCACGCAATTCTCCTCAGCTGCAGGCGCCGTCCTCGTTCGCTTGCTTCGCGGCCTCAGACCGCCGATTTGAAGAGCTGGCCAGTTACGCTTGCGGGTAGAAACATTGCACAGATTCCATGCACTGTGCGAATTGGATATTATGCAAAGGAATTGACAGGTACATTGCCATCCAGCCTTGTTTGTGGTTCCGCAAAGCGTTACCAGGAGGACCAACTCACTTGTGTAAATCTAGTAGTTGTGTTTGTGTGAGTGAGCGCACATGTGTGTAACAACAGTAGAAAGACAACGGCGGCGGTGACGAAGGTCCCATCATGGCAAGGCATACTTCGCTTTAGAATTGACTAGGCACAGTTTCTGCGTAACGCTATAGCTGCTACGAGTAAAATACTTGGGAATGTGGGCTGATCCTAAAGACGTCGCAGTCTAACACAGCGTCTTAAAGCATTTGTACATTGAATGCAGAAATACGATACGGCAGATAATACACTCGCTGTTAAAGTATAACGTTAAGAATGAGCTAGTTCGTGAAATAAAAAAAAAATGGTACAGAACTACCAGGTAAAGCGTTAGACAATGCTTTTAATAACCATATTGTGAACACAACTGGCTACTTGACAATAAGTAATAATTTAGATAATGTCCATTACTGTTGCAGCTCAGTTCTTTCTTTATCCTGTCAGTGAAGCCGAAGTGGCAGACGTCATCTCAGACGAGTCGATCTGGTCTTTTATGTATTCCAACAATAATGTCTTCTGCTGTCAACAGGCCAATTCCTTTCTTAATCCTCAAGGGAACCTGAAAGTTGTTAAACACATAAACATTCATTTCCATGGCATTCACGCTGTGTGAAATAGTTACTCTGCATAAAAACGCGCTAAGCACGAAGACGAAAGGAACACATACGACAGGATGGGCGCGTATGTGTTCTTTTCGTCTTCTCATTTAGCGCGTTTTTTATGAAAACTGTCAAGACGAACCAACTCGCCCAAACCAAGGCATTGTAGCTACTCTGCATTTTAAATATATTATTTGCGCTTGGACTTGTTGAGCAAGGACTCGTTCGCATAGTTCAAGCACGTTGTTCATTTCCATAAACCTTGCTACGCACTCCGCGCAAAACCAACTCCACTCTTCAAATGTTCCAGATTAGAGAGACAATCCCCCGTTTTCTAAACCATTCGTTCCCTCAATCCTCTACTTTCGTTCTAAAAACGGCTGCCCGCGCCGCCCTTCTAAAGAAGTGATCACAGAGCTTCATTGGCATTCCTTGACAATTCTTCAGAAGTGTAGCGTGCACATTAGTCAAGGGGTGGCGCTGTGTTCAGCTAATTTGTGTGGAGGAAAAGATTCCAATCGATGAGCTTTGGAGGATACAGGGTACGTGCGCCCTGATTGTTTTTCTGGAGATTGCTATTTGGTTGCCTGTGTGACGTACAAAAACAGTAGTACGTACCTTGGTCTTGTCGGTGCGAGTAAACTGAACACTGCGCAGAGAATGAAAGAGGCACAGCTTGATGGACTAAAGCGCGAAGCGCATCCCGAGGCAGTTCCGTGGCCCAGCACCGAAAGGAAGATAAGTGTACGGCCGGATGGATTCCACGTTCTCGTCGCTAAATCTATTGACAACACAGCATCTGTGTCAGCATGACAGTTCACAGTAAAAATAGAATTTACGAATAAATATTCTCACATTCGCTATTTGGATAATACAAGCTTGTATGCGCTGTGATAAAGAGCTCAACTTGGCAGCATATCACTCTGGCCGCCAGCCTAAATGTGTTGCAGTAAACACTTGGTTTTTTATACCCAACAGTGCACTTCCCGCCTGCCGCTAACGGTCATTTTTCAGATTAACGACGCAGAAGAACACTGTTTGTGGGATGGCTGCTTGATGATGAGAGTGCTGGGGCCTGCAAAATTGCGTCTGTGCGCGTCATTGCACGCCAGTGCACGTCTGTGTGCATCTGTGCGCATCTGTGCGCATCTGTGCGCGTGTGTGCGTGCGTGTGTGTGTGTGTGTGTGTGTGTGTGCGTGTGTGTGTGTGTGCGCGCATGTGTGCGTGCGTGCGTGTGTGTGTGTGTGTGTGTGTGTGTGTGTGTGCGTGCGTCTGTGTGTGCGTGCGTGCGTCTGTGTGCGTGCGTGCGTCCGTGTGCGCGTCCTTGTGCGTCCGTGTGCGCGTCTGTGCGCGTGCGTATGTGGGCGTGTGCGTGCGTGTGTGCGTGGGAACCCGCGCTACTTGCTTCAGACTCACCAGCTGCCATTACACGATTATATGTCGCATTCTTACGCATCGCTCAAGGATCAAACTTCTCAACTGACTGCAGCAAAACTAAATATTTCATTTACTTGCCTTTCAGGATTGAAACTATCAGGATGGCTGAAGAACTCCGGGTCGTGATGTATTGCGTAAACTGGGATCACAATGGAGCACCCTTTAGGAAGCTTTATACCTGTGTCGCCAAGAACGTAGTCGTCGTAGCTGTACCGTGTAAACCTTAAATGGAAAATGAAACAAGTAACCCGCTTTCAATAGACACATGCTAAATTCTATTTCTCTCATTTGCGGTCACGGATATTGGTATAAATTATGTGGCCGATATAAAGAAAATGAGCGCTGATGAACACGGAGGTTTCACGGCCAGAGCTACAAAGCACAGTTGGCAACATGCTAAGAGAGGCGTCTTTGATTCAATTGGAGCGCGATAAACAATGTTTATTGTGGAGATAAAGTTCGGCGGTGAAGCCCACCTCAGAGTTGCATCAAGTATCTCTAGGGACACCTCCATGTTTTTCAAAGTACCACAGTTAGGCACTCCACGTAAGTGAAGGTCGCAACAGCTGCTTATACTTATCCTGCGCTATTCCTACTTTCTCGCACTATGTTGGCAGGACGTGCTTCGTTTTTGCAGTAAGCCATGTAAGCCCATAGTAGGGAAAACAACTTTTCGTACAGAGGCGAAATTAATCACTGGCCAGATATAAATGCCTAATTATCTTTCAATGTTGGCTATTGAAGTGGGACAAAGTGCCAAAATTAAGACTGCCATAAGCTCAAAGTCTCACTCCAAGAATATACAGATATTACGAAGCTTTCCGTTCTTCTTCAATGTTATTTTTCAAGCTCACCTGACTGCGCTAGGAAACAAGCGTAGCCCTTCCAATACTACACAGTGCAGGTACTTCAACTTGGACATGACGTCCATACTGGGCTCCAGGCCCTGAGCAGAAAGAATACAGAATTAGCCGGGGGAAATTTCTCAAGTACGAAACTGCCAAGCGAGTATGCAGAGCAAGCTGTGAATAGCCTTGACATGTTCGGGCTAGACCTATTCGTCGATTGGATTGGTCATACAAGTCGGTCGTGCAATGCTGCATATGAAATGTTGAATGACACTGTCTGCGTCTTAATCTAAAGCCAAAGTTTATTCTGCGCCCCATTTAAGTCTTTCAGCAAGGAGTCGCTTGGTCCTATTTCAGACATAATAGCACACAACGTTTTGGAAGGTTTCAACGCACACTTAACCACCATGAAAAGCATAATTGCGCTCTCAGCTCCCATCTCAGTCCCGCGTAAGCTCTGAAGGAGGTACGAGTTATAATTTAAAAATAGGTATTGCTTTTCATTTCAATTACTGCTAACCCCAAAGTCAGGGGTCACACCAGAGTAACTAATGTTGGTATTTTTCATGGACGAAAGGCAAACTCTCTTAACAGGACAAGTTAAGCTAAACTTTCAATCTGTTTAATTTGTTGCAGGCATTATAGTCACGCCCCAACATAAGCATGCCCACATGCTGCGACGCGCAGAAAGAAGTGTACTTGCGTTCGTGTCAGTGCACTCGTCCACTTCATTTCGTAGTTTCTCTTGTACTTTGGGGTTTAGAGCAAGCAGGTACACAGTGAAGGTTATCGCTGACGTTGGAATCACCTGACCAGCCAGTAAGGAGAACACGCACTGCGCCATTGCCTCGATTTCACTTAGACCTTCGTGGAAGCAAACATGCACTCAAGAACTGATTTCAGCAATCAACTCATAGACTGTTCATTGAAGTACAGAAAACGAGAGAAAACTGTAAAAATGTATCGTTGTTTAATAAAAAGCAGACGTGGTAATAAGTTAGCAAAAAAAAAAAAAAAAACCGCAGACTTGAGGGACCCTTCATGATTCCAGTCAGATTTCCAGCGAAGTCGTTTCTTTCTAGCAGTAGCAATAACAGTTTCAGTTGTCTGTAATTGAGTCCCACACTTTAAAAAGTTGCCTGCATATAACTGACGCGTTTGAAACCTCAGCCACTCGTACCACTTCCGAGAATTCGATAAGAAAAGATTGCACAGGTAATAATCCATGCAGACATATCTTAATTCACCAGAACATTGCCCATTGTGCCCCGCTCCTCTTTTTTTTTTTTTGCTAAATTTAATCTTTGTTGTGTTAAAACTTCTCCCAAGGCATCACGAATAATTCTTCGTTCTTCGTACAATATAATTTTAACGCTCCAGATTATTTTCATACGTAATTCACTGCAAAGGCCTTAATTAGTACCCGCACTTTGACATTTGCGTGCACAATAACTATAAAGCACACCTTATTTTTGCCAAATATAAGCAAGGTGCCTTGTTTACTTCACGGAGGTCACCAAAGAAAGCAACCGTGCACGACGTATGACGCATGGCAAAAATAAAAACTCTAGTAGTGATTCGCAACACTTATAATTCATCCAGGAACGTGAGAATTTTGTCAGACATTGCATTATTATGACCTCCTTTTCAACGAAATATAAAATTAATGTAATCTACAGTTATGTCGGTAGAGTGAGAAGCATGGCTGATAGCAGTCATATGACAATTTCCAAGACGAAATTAAGAAATTGATTTCAAGCGATACATGTGATCCATCCACATTTACCTTCGCACAGAAATTTACCATAGCACTATTATCATTTTCGCTAAGTTCCAGTTCTCCAGGGCAACGGGATAAACTGTACGCCACTCATAAAACAAACTCATCACGCTCTAGAGCGCTTGTATACGTAAGTTATGAACAGAGCTCCAATCAGCACGTCAATTTAGAACTTTGCAAATACATCAACCATTTCTAGACCCTTTCTGTCACCAAATATAGAGAAGTTTCCGCGTTTAGTTGGCTGCGGACGGCAGGCGAACCTTATAAGACGTATGGAAAATGCGAAATAATACTAGGGTTCAATAATTATTTCTAATGCTTCTAATAAAAGCAGAAACGGTAAGATTTCGCGGCACATTGCACTTAAGATGCCCTGCGTACGTTTATAATACATCAACAGTTTGTGTAATGTAGAGTTATCTCGGGACATACTCTTTCAGAATTTTTTTACAAGAGCTTGATCCATATGTGTTTAACTTCGTACACTAATTTTCGCTAGCCTTCCACCCTGGTTCGATAAATTTGAGCTTGGTGATATTTGTAGTTACGCCGAGGAAGCTGGGTAAACTTTGCCTATGCATTACCCAAAACCTGTCTTCTATTTTCGTCAAATAGAAACCAGGTACATTGTTTTGTTTACCAACGACACTGGAGAAACCAATAAATCTGGTATGAGACATGAAAATCATAAGTCTCCTTACGTGCATTGAATGTCAAAGCACTGCGACTCTTGCGCGCAATATACTTTTCTCTTCGCCATGTGCTCGAATTGGGCAAAGTCAATTTTCAGGGTTTACCAACCAAATTTTGGGGGTAGACCAAATCAAGTTCGGGAGTGGGCCAGGTCAGTTTTGAACATGGGTCAACTCAATTTTTGATTTAGGCAAAGTCAATTTTGCGAGTAGGCCACCCAAATTTTGGGTATGGATCAAGTCACTTTAGGGAGTGGGCCAGCTTGGTTTTAATGTGGCTCAACACAATTCTCAAATTGGGCAAAGTCAGCTTTGTGGGCGGGTAATCGAAATTTCGCGGTGGGCCAAGTCAATTCTGTGAGTGAGTCATGTCGGTGTTGAAAGTGGGCCAACTCAATTTTCGAAGTGGGCAAAGTCAATTTTTTGTGTGCGGGTTATGTCGTCCGTCCCTTGGCTGATCAGCGTGGGATTTTGAAGCGCGAAAGGCAGTAGGTCCAGCACCAGGAACGTGACGTCATAACTTGGTCACGTGGGTTTTGTAACCTCCGATGTTAACGCTGGACGCTCGCCGGCCTTTCCGCTTCGTGGGGCATATGCCTTCACATTAACGACTGCAGTTGATACTCAAACGCTATACTTGTGTCCAAACGCTGAAAAAGCGCTTAAGTACATTTTTTACTTACGTGTATTACTGTCTGCCGAAACTTGCTTAGTGCCCGAAACAAGACCAAAAAGCTTGTTCGCTGGCTTCACTATATTATCTTTGTTGGAATCCAGGCTGCCTTCTTGGGCATCCATCATGAGTTGTAAAAAATCATCGTGGCGCTAAGAAGAAGAGGCATGATGTTGCTATAACATTGGTTGTTAAAATAAATTTAGTATCAGAAGCACGAAAAAATGCTACTTTAGAAAAACTCATTGGAGGACTTAAGTCAAAAGTTGCTCGAGGTCATACATGGCCAACTTACCCAATATGTTGGATCAATATCAATGGCGATTAACTTTTGAGCAACAAATGACCTTCAGTTCAGCCTGGGCTTCCCTAACATTGAAAATTGTATTAGGGGGATTTACGGGTGAAAACAAAGATCTCATTCTGAGGCACGCCGTAGTGGGAATCGGGTTTGAGCACCTGGTGTTCTTTAACGCAGGTGCACCTATATATAAGTACACGAGTGTTTTTGTATTTCGCCAGCATAAAAAAGCTGCAACCGTGGCCGGGATTCAATCCCGCCACTTCGTGCTTAGCAGCGCAACACCAAAGCCATTAAGCAACCACGGCAGGTATTTTCTTATGTTGGGGGGCCAACTCCAAATAAGCAGCTGTACCATGCTGTATGCATGGTAAAGAGCCCTTAGTGGTTGAACTTAATCCTGATCGGCTTATTGTTGCGTCTTTTAATGCCCATGCGGTGCTTTCCCAACATATCGTTAACATATGGCGAAACTAATTGTACTGCGTTGGCATTCTTAAGGTACTCCGTGCACGTTCCGGGGGCTACTTATATGTGTGTATGTACGTAACCCCTCTCCCACCTACCCGGGTCACTGGGCGGTGCGCGGTCACATGGGAGGCTCTGCTGAGGGAAGAGGTTTCGGAACCCACCATCGGACTAACTTGGGTCACCGAATGTGTGCTAATGTTTACATACGTGCTGCTCTTCAACGAAATCCTTTCACACCGATATGGGTCGTGGTAGATGCGGTACGGGGTAGGTATCGCTGTTCAAATACACTATTTGACGCCGACTTGCAGTAATGTTGTATGACGTACAGGGTATGTTCCACTCGGCCTGTGCTGGTCTTCAATGAACATCTTTGACGCCAACGTATGTAACTAGGCATGTTTCATTGGGAATGTGCCTATCTACAGGCGGAATCGAGCCCATGTCACAAGGGTCCCTCAGGGTTAGCAACCTGACACATTAGCGGGCTGCATAACAAATGCAAAGGGCATATGCCATTTTTCAATGAAAGTCTTTCACATCAACGCTTTAGGAAGCAGTGCCATGAACGCACTGGTTATATGGCGCTCTTCAATGAACATCTCGCCAACTTGTTATGAGAACTAGTTTGATTGAGAGTATATATTTCTCTAGAAGTCCTTGCTCACGGATGATAATGCGCTTCATCATATGTGTTACTTGGGTGATGTGTTGGCGAAGAGGTGCAGGATATGTGCGGCCTTGCCATAAAGCTATGTGAATGCCTAGTACGTGAAGTCTGTATTTCCTTGGAATGAGATTGCCATTCAGGTGCAAGGTTTGTAAAGAAGCAGCTGATGCGACTTCACAGCCACGCAGGTAAGCTTAGGGTGTTGAATGCTCTTATACTATGCAACAACTTCCTGTAGTGCGTCTTGAACTGCTTTTTCCGACTCTGTGGTCACCCAGGTTATTACAACATCGGCGTACAGGGTGGGATGCGCGTTTTGATATTTGTGCTGCATGTTTGGAACACTGATAGCTTCGCCATGGGCCACACTGAACAGGGTGACTGAGACAACTAAATCCTGTAGACTGCCTGTACCGGAAGAATGTATGATGTCTGAATGATTTTACGTAGGCTGAAGGTGGACATGTGGTAAGATAGAAATGCACGGAAGTGCCTTTTCTGTAACCAAAGAAGGTGCAGTCGTTTAATATCTGGTCATAGGATGACTTCTGACAGGGCTAGCTCTATCATTTATGGATTGAAAACTTTCAAGAGCAGCACCGTCGAATCTAAGTGGGTTTAGCTTTATTTTAGTACGCTCTCCTCGTAGTACATGGTGCGAGCGATAAATCTTAACTTAGCATCGAAACTACTATAAAACGCCTTCTTCAAAAAAGCGTCTGTATTTCCTTATTTATAGACATCAAAATATTTGAATAGATTGCCAACTGGCTTACATATAATGGAATATTGGTTCATGTCTTTTACCGCAATGCAAAGGTGTTGGTTCGGTGCTTGCTTTCTGTGAACTTGTACATTCCGCTGCTGGCATGAGCGTTGTGCGCACGCACACTAGCAGACTACCATTCCTACTGAGCTGCTGTGTCAGAGGTTTTAGCTAAACAGGCAGTTAAGGTCAAGCTAACATTATCTATGCTTCGCTTGGCACAAACGCCAACGGTTTCTCGCCGGTCTCCTCTCGTCAACGACACTCTCGCGGGACAAGCTCCCCCAGCATCGGTCATCCCAGCCGACCAGCACCGCTGCAGCCTTCCCCCTTTCCCCCCCCCCCCCTTCCCGTCTGTCCTGTGTCTCCCCACCTTCCGTACGCTACCCTCCTTTTCTATGAAATACCCTTTAAAAGCTGCACGCCGCCGCCCCGAAGAATACCCCCTGAAGAAGGAGCCGAACAGGCTCCGAAACGTCGGGCTAATAACATACACTTATTTAGTTGGAGTCAGTCTGAAAGTTCTAATCGATTTCCCAACCAGACAGGTAATTCTGTCGAAGTGTTTAGCTTCAAGTCTCATCTCGTGCACTGTGACGCCTGCAGCGCCGCTGGCGGTGCTATTCATCAAGCCAGCATGGTGAGACACGTGGTATCTGCCAGGGCCCTGTTTCTTCGGCGTACTGCGTCGCGTCCACACACCGTCCGATCGAGGAGATCAAACGCGATTATAAGCCTTGCTGTCGCTGTCAGTGGTTTGCCTTTTTTGGCAAACCTGTCAATTTTTTTTTAACTATAATCATGCATGATTCACTGACCAAACAATCGATTGGCGTGCATTATGTGACGACAAAACCAGTGACACGGCAAATTACTATCAGCAATTCTGCACGATTCTAGCAATGCATTTTGCACAAAAGGTCGCACCGACTGGTCCACCAATTCACTACGCATTAACATGAGGTACGTACGTGGCCAGTCTGGCGTCTTTCGTTTATGAGGCGTTGGCAAATGTTTCTGAAGTACTCCAAGTCATCATCTGCCACTATACTTAGTCCAAAATACTTGCTGACTTGTGGAAAAAGTGCTGAAAGTGACAGCTGACATTATCATAATTTCCAGTAAACCTGGGAAGGAAGGCTTGAACAAATAATATGCGACAACTTTCGAAGCTTTACCTAATACAATATGTGCATTTATAATGTCTTTTTGTGCGAAAGTAGGCTTGACAAAGAATCGGCATAATTTGCTTACAATTTAAAAAAAAGCGCGGAAAGTGACTAGGTGGAGGATTTTTCGTGTGTTCTTTGTTTCACGCTTTACGTAAAAGTACTATACTATGTACATTCCCAAAAACTTTACAACCTTTGGTGCGTATCTTTTTATCACAACGGTAATCATCTGCCTTGCTGGCATGTCCTTTTTTAAAGCTCTCTGTTCGCTACTTTCCTGTCAGGAGTGCTGCCAGGTTTATAACGTGCACGCCGTTCGTGATCTGCTAGTACCGGTCACGCAAAGTTAAATAAAGAAGGGCACGCTAGATGAATGACCATTATTGTTCTGTGGCAAAGATACTCTCCAAAAGTTGTAAACTGATTTTAGACTGTAAAGCTAAATGCACGTCGCGAAGTTATTGAACGCGCTATCAAGTTAGTGAAGTCGATGACATTGTTCTGAACGTTGGAAGTAGCATTGCTGGAAGGTTTAAAGCAAACGAGTGCTCGTATTTCTGTGTGCGTGTGTGCGTGCGTGTTTACGTGTGTCTTTGTGTGCCGTATTCAGAACCGAGACCAAGGCTTACTTGCAACAATAACCTTCCAGGACATTCTTCTAGCAGATGATGCCTTATTGACTTCTGTCACAAACTCGTTGGTGGAGTCCGGGTGGGAGTAAAACCTTGTGCCGAACGCGCACCTTGCGATCACGTCCAGTGAATAGGGGCCGAAGAGTCTGAGAGAAAGCAATGCAAACCGGGAGTGTGTGCGTGTAGGGAGGGGGGGAGGGGCGTAGAGGCAATTTTTCGTATTGTAATATAACATGAAACATAAGAAAGTAGCGGAAGCTCCGCCACACACTAGCTCTGTGGCAAATGTTATACGTCCACGTATATCTCTCGCGGCCATCTAGGTGAGGAAGGTGTATCGAACCATTGTTTTGCCTCAGAACGGAACCAGCTAGTTTATATTAACGCTTTCGCGCATGAGTATGAGCTGTCGGTAGACATCGAGAATGTGTCTAAACCTTAGATATTTATCTAATGAAATGTGGTGGAAGTGTTGTATTTCAAGCCGTTAACCAACTGGCGGTACTGTTGTTTATCAACAGCTGCGGGCTCATCCAGAAATGTCACAGTCACGGCCCATCGGGAAGGATCACCTGGTTTAGCGGATGCAATGAAAGCATCGGTTCTTCTTCAGTCTTCGTGCAATATGAGAAACATAATGGTGCATGTGCGTGCGTGTGCGTGGCGATATGATCGGTATTTCTTAGAAATAACCTGTCACGATTATCACTCGCAGCCGACGCAGATGGATGGACACGGATGGAGACAGAGCGCGCGAGGAAGCTCATACTTGGTACAGACATAGTGCGCACAATAAAAATTAAAAAAAAAGCAAAGATGACACTGCTTTGTAGAGCTTTGTGTCTCAAGGGAAAGAAAGGGCTATCCGACAAGCCGTATTTGACAGTTCTGAATTATTTTGGCCACCTCGCATTATTTAACGAGCATTGAAATCTCCACACACGGGCCCTTGTGCTTTCCATTACGATTGATATGTGCCTCTTTGAACGATAACCAAACATGCAACCTCAGACTCAGCCGCATAACGCCAAAGCGGCCGAGCCAGCGCGGCGATAGCACAACGTGCGAATCCTCACTTAAATTTTCACATCGATGTCTTCATTTCTTTCCGCGGCTTCTTTAAGGTAGTTGGACGTAATTATCGCGCAGTTCTGAATCAGCGCATAATTCTGCAAAGCATCCCACACAACCTTTGCACACAAAAGCAGATAAGACCAAAGTACGGTTGACGGAAAACTAAGTGATCATGTAATATAGCAACCAGAGACAGTTGCTGGTTTAAAACGCTGCGGTAATTCAGAATTTTTTTAGTCAGAAAGAAGGCGGGGTTATATAGCGTAGATCATGAAACGGAACAGTTAAAGCAACACCCAACCAGAATTTTGATTTGTATAATAAACTGTTGTGGATATTCTCAAGCAAAAGCGGTCCGGCGTGAGCAACTGGTGCAGCCAAAAAAAAAAATACTTGTTAAGGTTTACAAACTGACCTCTGGCAGCTTATCAAAGATGCAACACTGATATTATTCTGTGTGCCATATATAGCTACTGTATCATTATAGAATGATCGTGTGCTCAGTGAGTGCACATTCTGCGAAATTGTACATTCTTAGGCTTCTACGACAATAATGACCCCCTACCAAGACACTAAAAAACTTTCTTGCGTAGATCGAAAAATACAGAAAATTAATCAACACACACTCGACAATTTCAGAAATAAGCTCATAAATATTGCCTGGTAAGTAGTCTACGACTCGAAAACATGCGATGAAGCCTATGATAATTTTCTGCGCCTGTTTAAGAAAGCGTACTTCGAATCATTTCCGCTTATCCTTATGAGGAAGTCAGCACGATCACGTAAACCTTGGATAACTAATTACTGCCTCAAACTAATCAAGAAGAAGAATAAGCCTTTCAACAAATTTTTAACCACACGCAGCCCAGAGTACTGGGAACTATTTCGAAAACAAAGAAACACAACCAATACATTCCTGCGTAATGCGAAATGCACGTACGTGCACAATATTTTTTTTCTCTAGAAAACAGTTATAAGCCTGAAGCCATGTGGAAAAAAAATTAATGACCTCTTGAATCGTTCCAATGCAAATCAATATATCACTGAATTAAATTAAACGATCAATCAGTACAGGGTACTAAACTGGCACAAGCTTTTAATTACTTTTTCCTGAACCTAGGCAAAAACTCCCGTAATTTTGAAGCAATCTATATGGTTGAAAAAGAAACCCAAGAGCCTTTTTCTAAACCCGACGACGGAATCTTAAACTTTCGCAACTCTTTGTTCGCTTAGAAACAGCGCAGCTTTGGACGTATATAATTTGCAATAAAACCTGTAAAATACGTAGCCGATTTAATTGCACCGGTACTCATATCTAAAATATAGCCCTCTCAACCGGAACTTTCACACAAAAGCGAATTTCAAAAGTAATTGTAATTTTTAAAAGCGGAGATAAAAACAACATCGCCTATTACCGACCAATTTCTCTTCTACCGCTGCTTTCTAAAGGTCTAGAGAATCTGTTACATTCTAGGATTTTTTCTTTCGTAGGTAAATTCAATTTGATGACTGAATGTCAGTTTGGTTTTCGCAAAGGTCGATCGACGGAGCATGCTCTGTTACCACAAAAAGAAATTATTCTAAAAGCATTTGAGGAAAAACAGTGTGTTATTGGAATATGTGTAGATCTTTCAAAAGGATTCGACAGTTGGAACCATGGCACATTATAAGTAAAACTTGAACTTTGCGGGATAAGAGGAGTACCTTTAAAACTTTTAACATCATATTTTAAATACCGGGAACAGTGCGTTTCTATCAATGACAGCCTGTCCCCTCTGAAACCGATAAATGCTGGTGTTCCACAAGGAAGCATTCTTGGACCGCTCTTGTTTAATCTATATGTTAATGATGTCAATAACATTAGCAAAACACCAACTTATATAATCTACGTGGATGACATGACTCTTCTATTTCGTGGGTCCAACATCAATAAACATCAGTTAAACATCAATGATTTTCTCCAAGGCCTGCTGACATGGCGTAATGTCAGCGTTAATTGATTGAAAATCAATACAAGCAAAACTAAAGCAATCTTTTCTACTCCTAAACAGTCGCCAGTAGTTCTCACAGAAAATCTTGTGCTTGACAAAATGCCTTTAGTAGTTGTTCACTCTTTCAAAACACTCGGTGTATACTTCCACAAGCATATTTCCTGGGATACGCATATTAAACACATTATCACCAAACTTTTGAGGACTGTCGGCATTTTGGCTCGATTACGTTTTTTTTTTACCACTCAATATTGAATTACTGATTTACAACGCGTTATTCTTGCCCAGCTTAATCTACTGCTTTCTTGTATGGGGCAAAACTACGTCATACAAATTACAACAAATGTGTGTGCTTCAGAAAAAAGCCCTTAGACACATAGCTGGAGTACCCTTCAATGCACATACCGAACAACTTTTGAGACGGTTTAATGTAGTACCTGTTCCTAATTTATATTCACATAATATGCCCATGCGATGTAAACATAGCGTGAATACTAGGAAAGACATCTAAACGCTGTTATCGCACTTGAATACTAGGACACCTACATACAACACACGCATGAAAGAGTATTGGAAAGTCCCGTTTTGTCGAACTAAATATGGAGAACAAATGCTTCAGCACCGCATACCTGCACTTCTAATTTTTTTTTCATGAACGAGACATCGATGTCACAACTGTCAGCAAAAACACACTGCGCTCGATCTTTATGGCGCATTCATGATATCAGTTCTACGTGGATGTGCTTGTTTGAAAACTAATATGCATTTCATTAAGGGCATTTCATTTCATGCATACAACCCTGCCATTCTCTGTATTTTCTGTTTTTTTTCTTTTTTCCTACAGAGAATATGTGAAATTGTAGTCCGCGCCTGAAAGTTTGATATTGAAATGTCTGACAGTAGGAGAAGAGGGCCCATTTATTCTAACCTGCTTAGTATATGAAACCATGGGCAACGTAACTTCGAGCGACATGTATGAAGCGAGAAAACCAGAACGAGCAGACGGGTCCCCCCGCCTAATGTAACAGCATGCGTTTAGCCTGATCATTTTGGGAGAGCTTGTCGAGCTGTAAAAACCAGAATCCTCCGCCACCCCGGCGGGGCCCTCTTTCTTACGAAGCGAGGTGCGTTTGCTTGGAAAAGTTTTCGTGGTTTCCTGTCAGTCCGTCTGTCCAGCGCTGTCTGGAGAGGAGGGGCAAGGGGGAAACACCTAAAGCATGTAATGTGGGATGAAGACCTAAATCTCCCTTGCCCCTCGTCACCACCACGCCACCCTCCACCTCTCAAATAGTTCCGCCGCTGTCCTTCGCATTGAAAGGATGTGCTGCAGTACCCAACAGTGCCTCCCATTCGACTTTTCTTTACCGTGATGGTAATTTGGGCGGGGGAGGATGAGTCCGATAGTAGATGATGATGAGTCTGATGGAGTCTAGGCAGGAAAGGAAAGAAGACGTCACACGTGCTTTTGTCCGCGTGCCGGGCATGGAATGTTCACTGTTCGGGCTCGGGTTGTGGAAGAGTGAAGGGGGAAGTTGGAGAGCTGGACACAAAGTCCCGTCTCCAGGGCCCATTCCTGCTAGTGGCTGCGCACCCTCGCGCGTGCTCGACGGAAAAAGTAGGTCAGACTGGCCACCGAACTTTCCCGAAAGAACTAGAAAAAGATGACTCAGAAACGACGGAGGGCGCGTGACTTCGCCCGTGCTAGGAGTCGCCCTCTCCCCTTCGTTCTCACGCTCGACGTCGACGGGGCGAAAGAAAAATTGAGAACCTCCCAGAACAGACGATTGCTCCTAGCCAATAGGAAGACGAGACCGGAACTGGAGAAGGAGTGAGTTTGTACGGAGGAAGGAATTTGTACAAGGAACTCTATGCGTGTATGGACGCCTGCTTTGGCGCTAGTAACAGACAGATGCGGCGCGCGTCTATAAAATGAAGTTGATCGCGCGCTGCGGTTCAGCCCCTAGCCACCGGTTAAACTTGCATAAGCCCGCCCGCTTAGGAGCTCCCGGGGGACGCACCACTCTTGGCCAGCCACGGACCATCCAGGCAGCGTGCGCCAGTTATCGGGACGGCCACCGTTGGGCACCTGCGGTCGCGTCGGACTGACGAAGTGCCCGGTGAACAATTAGCATCCATTGATGCGAAAATGCTCGGTCGGAAGCATCAAAGTGGTGCGTCTAGACGGAAGGCGAAGTTAGAAAGAGAAGAGCGTGAAAAGAAGCTACCAAAGATGACAAAGTACCTACTGAATGCAGCTTCCGCGGAGTAGTATGAACGCTCTACCCAGAGACCGTGTCAAACTCCCAATAGTACCGACTGTGCTTCTGTGGAGGACTTGCGAACTCCATCACCACGGTTTCCTGGCAAGAAGCAAGGTTTTCCTCATCTTGGTTGTCTGAATCCTGTGAAAACGGTGCCAACCTCGGTCGTCCATATTTTTGAGCAACCGACGCTAACCGAGCCCTGTCCTGTTTGTGAGTCAGCAACGTCTACGCTACTCGGCCGAGCCCCTGCCACAGAGCTCCAGGTGTCCGGTCCGCCACGCCCGATTTCTACTACTGCTGATCAACAGGTGCCAAACCTCCCCGATGAGCCTCCGTCTACTGACGAGCGCCAGGAAACAACACTCCAAGAACCGACTCACTTGTTTCCTGTTAGTTTGGCTTCAAATAATCATTTTCCCACCCACAAAGTGTGCCTCGACAGGACGAATGAGACAGCTTCTCGCTGCGGCCACAGAGAAGTACAGACACCCCACAGCAAGAGGTACGTTGCGAGATTCTCCGAAGTGACCTTTCTAAGTGGCCGGACGTTATTAGTGACAGTTTTCGGAGTGTATGGCTTGAGAAAGGGCCATTGTATTTTCAAAATCGAGCAAAACAATTTCCGTGTTCCGATAGACAATACAAAACTCAGAAACGCTATATGTCACCTCATCTTTTTGTGCGAAAGGCTGGAAATGGGGAGGCGTACCAGCGACACTGGTTAATGTACTCGGAGTCCAAAGGTTCCGTTTACTGTTTCATGTGCAAACAATTTTCGATTTCAAGCAACCCCGTGCTTTCACCACGCACGGCTCTTCTGATTGGAAAACAGCAGAAGAAAAGGTTTGCGCACATGAATATAGCGTCGAGCACCGGAACTACGTGGCAGCATGGCTCACCCGCTCTAAATCAAGCAGCACAATTGACAAAGAGCTGGTTAAGCATCTTGTCACTGAAACCGCTTACTGGACAGAGGTGTTGAAGCGCGTAGTCGTTGTAGTTAAGCTTCTAGCAGAGCGCAACCTAGCGTTTAGAGGCAGTGAGGAGATTTTTGGTTCACCGAGAAATGGCAATTATATAGGAGTGCTTGAGGCCATTTCCAAGTTTGATCCCTTTTGTAGAGGAGCACATCAAACGCTACGGGAACAAAGGAAAAGGTCACCCATCGTATCTGTCAAAAACCATTTGTGATGAATTTATCGAGCATATGGCAAAGGCTGTCAAGGAACGTCTCGTTGACGAAGTGAAACATGCAAAATACTTCTCTTTAATTGTTGATTCGACTCCAGGCGTTACTCACGTTGATATGTTGTCAGTTGTTTTACGATACTATTTAAATGGCAAAGTGTACGAACGCTTTCTTGGATTTGTTCCAATTGAATCGCATACCGGCTTCTATCGTTTCGATACCGTGATGTCCCTTTTGACGACCAATGACGGGGCCAAGCTTATGATAATGCGAGTACTATGTCAGGAAAATACAAAGGACTGCAAACTCAAACACGTGAACGAATTGGCAGTCTGCGACCCGTGTGCTGGTCATTCACTAAACTTAGTTGGCGCGTGTAGCGTTGACAGTTGCCTTCAGGCAGTCAAAATTTTCACTGTAATTCAAAGACTGTATGTGTTCTTTGCTGCCTCACCTAAGCGATGGCGGTATCTTCTGGACAGCATGGGCGGAACTGGTCAACGGCTTGTTTTGAAAA
This sequence comes from Dermacentor andersoni, assembly GCF_023375885.2. Classification (NCBI taxonomy): domain Eukaryota; kingdom Metazoa; phylum Arthropoda; class Arachnida; order Ixodida; family Ixodidae; genus Dermacentor; species Dermacentor andersoni. The sequence goes on along the minus strand of NC_092818.1, from coordinate 126,957,092 downwards.
GTCTATCTGAGACCACGTGGTCAAGACACGCTGAATCATGTAAGGCCATTCTGAAAATTTTCAATGCAGTCTTGTGTTGCCTTGAAGCTATATCAAAGAACGAGGAAGAAAACGGTGACACTAGGAACGAAGCGCACTCTCCCCTCAAGAAAATGACAAAACTAAAGACTGCATTCATGGCGATTTTCTGGAGTGAAATCTTGGAGCGCTTTGACAAAACGAGCGTAGCACTTCAGAAACCAGGCCTAGACATTTCAACTGCTGTAGACCTGCTGAGCTCTTTACAACGCTTTGTTAATTCTTTGCGAACTCTCTTTGATACCTTCGAAGAGAGAGCACGCACGCTAAGTACCAATCAATGTTATCAGGATGAGGGCAAACGAATCGTTTTGAGTAAGCACCCGGACGGAAAAAGCGATAGTGCTCTACAAGGTAGAAAAAAGTTTATCGTAGAGACCTACAATGTTGTACTTGACAGTCTAGGCTCTGCTTTGCGAGTGCGAAAGGCTGCCTACACTGAACTCTGCGAAAGGTCCGGATTCTTAAAATTGCTGACAGAAGTTGCGACTGAGGCCTCTCTCGCACATCAGGCTGAGAAGTTGGTGAAAACCTTCCAAAATGAATTGGAGCTAGCATTTTCCGTTGAAATATTTCAGTTTGCGAACTTTCTGCACAACTCTGCGTGCCAGGACACGAGTCCCCTGGGAATAATGAAGTTGCTGCCCGAAAGAAAGCTTATTGAAGTGTTTCTGTACCTTTCTATTGCTTTGGGAATGTACTTAAGCAGACCCGTGGCAAACTGTGAGACCGAACAATCGTTTTCCAAGTTGTCGATGATAAAAAAATTGCCTTCGTTCGAGCCTCCTTGACGACACGGTAAGCTCGCTTGCTATCATGTCCACTGAAAGTGACCTCCGCCGCGATCTATCCTTCGAACAGGCTATATCTGATTTCGCCAAAGCGAAGGCGCGAAAGATGCTATTTTAAAAGAGGACTGTTTGCGCTGTACATGAATAGTTCCAATAAGTTCGTTGCGTCGCCTCTCAGCCTCCATGTTGCCAATGAAACGCTGAGCAGTGTAATTCAAGATACGCAAATCTTCGTTGTTTGTCTCTTGTTTGTTCTTCTTGTGATAATAAGCGTGCTTATAAAGAACTGTATTTTAGTCGTTTTTGATAGTGCCACGTTTATTTGGTGTCGTCCTTGCTTGTCTTACTTTTAACGAAAATATTTTCTAATAATGTTTTGTAATTACAGTTGGTAATTTTGGATTTGTATTCTAGTGCATTCTTAAGGTGTTTGTATTGCCTTAAGTATGGTATATATCTATTGCATATTTATAGAGTAACGTGTATAACGATTACTGCAGTTTGATACTTGAAGTTTAATAAAGAATGATTTGGATACAACCATGCGTCTCCTCACGGGATTAAACTTAGTGATGCAAACAAAGCCTAGCTTCAGAAGGATCGACATCTGAGCTGTGTTGTCTTTTCTACGTTCTTGTTCGTCTTGAGTGCACTAAACTTATCCTTAAAGCGTAGCTTTTGCTGAAAACAGAATGCAGATTAATCACAATGTGAACATATGTGTTGGTGTTTACAGCAGCACGCGTTTCAAGCAAGTTTTGTTGTTTTCCTTATAATAATAACAATAAGAATAATCCCGCTGATCGCACTTCGTTCTTTTTAATTTGGTAGAATTAAACTGAAACATTGCATATTTCCAGTAGCGTAGAAGGTGACAGGGGCGGGGGGGGTCAGTATAGCGAAAGGGGGACTGCATGCGCATTAGCCCTGGGCCCCCATTTTTCTTAATTCGGCCCTGTGTATGCCTTGTAAAGGGGGTCCGAACCTCTGTCAAGTGAATTTACTTTCACTTTTTAGTTCGGAGTTTCCCCCATTCAATATGGAAATAAATTCAACTCAATTCAATTAGTTGTTAACATGGCAACCTTTCCAAGTCCCTGCTTTCACCTCGAGGAAAACTTCAGGATATTATCCTTATGTGGTGGATTGCACTAGGACACTTTCCCATTGCTGAATGTTGTGCGCTGTCGCAAGTTGCCTCTTTGTTGGAAAAGAAGAAAATATCTCTGTGCATCCTAGCTGGTAGTTGAAGCAAATATCTCTCTTAGAGAAAGAACAGTCGCACTCGCACGATGGTACGCTGGTATATACGTTTCTTACTAGGGAGTATGAGCAATAGCTGATCTATCTTGTGTAGCGTGTAACCTCAATAAAAGCGGTAGTTTGAGACTATCTGCTGCCGGCACTGGGCCACAGAAACTTTCCACAAACCACTGAACATTTCAACATCCCACCACTGCTTACAATGAAGAAAATGTATTTGATAATGCGTGATCGATAATTGCTGCATGCAATCACTCACCTAGAAGAGTAGATTGTTGGGCTAGTTGGTCGCCCATAATTGAAGTAGTAACTTAGCGCGATAAAAACACGGAAACAAGAAAGTTGGACAAGTACAAGCGCTTGTCCTTGTCCACCTTTCTTGTTTCCGTGTTTTTATCGCGCTAAGTTACTACTTCAATCACCCACCTACCACACGAGCAGAAAGAAGCGACGGCATTTTCATGTCTCAGCAGGGTAATAAATTGGCGCTACACAATAGTTGAATTAGCACTTTCTCACGTTGTCGAGAAGCACACTGAGCAACGCTTGATTGCGTTTGCGGCATCTTGCTATACTCACCTTGCGCAGCTTTCCAGAGGAAAATGCTGGCCTCCAAACGGTACGAATTGATCGCCAGCGATCCGCGGCTGCCCTGAAAATCATGCTATCCAAAATAGAATTTGTTCTTTGTTGCAACTGCAATAGAAAGCGCACAAAAATAATTAGTTATTTGATGACGTAGGGCCTCGTCTGTTGACATCGAATGGCCATTAATTCTGCCTTTAAAGGGAGAGCGACAGACAGAGAGCGGAAAGAGAAAAGTGAGGACAGGGAAGTCCACCAGGCGCGCGTCCAGTTTGCTATCTTGCAAAGGGACAATAAAGTTAGTGAATAAAAAAGGAAAGAAAGGAATGCAAAAGCAGCAAGAACACTGACGGTACCGCTTCACCCTGAAGTACGCATCTAAACCACGATGTTTTGTAAAAACTGTCCTCTGATCTGAAATTCAGCTTTCTCGAAAGCTTTAAGGGTCCTCCGAAAATGAAGGCTTTTTCGCATACATTGCGTTTTTCGAAACCTGATGTGCTTGAAACTTCGCATCGATTATGTCAGGAAATCAAGAAATTGTTTGAGTACAGTTGTTCTTGCCAAGCTGACATCACATTACTGTTGACTACAGAGTATAATGTGCCATTGTTAGTACGACCTTCTCAGCAACATGCTAGGTACTACTAACCATTGATGTGCGCGTTATACACTCACGGCGCGTAGATCAATACGCATTGTTTAGATAAATGAGGAAAAGCAAAAAATGTAATTAGTATACAACCTTGTTCGGTACATGCTGGAAGTCTCTGAGCAGAACCTGTTTTATTAGATCAGGCTCGGCCACAAAGAGGCAGGGTTTCGCTCCCTCGTAGGCACTGAATTGAATGGAAGAAAATAATATTATCCAGCTTGTCGACTTTAAGCAGCCCAATTAGCGTGCAAGGTGGAGCCGTTGAGATGTTGAGTTTCGTATAAAATGACAGGCATAACTTACAAATCCTGTCGTTCGTAAGTACTGGTCGCCATTGGCCACCTTCGCTAATGATGTTCCAGCAACAGGATTGGACTGTGTTAGTTTATACGAGCAATTCATGCGTAAGAGCCTTTGTGAATACTGGGCCCAGTTTCTCATGTGACACGAGGCCGAACACTGAGGACAGGCATCCGTAATCCCACTGCTGTCCACCTCTGTGAATGTATTCATCACAGACTCTTTTCACAGAAGAATTACAATGATATCTGTATCAGTTAACATGTAGATGTCCAGTGGAACTCGTAAAAAGAGTAGTCATGCAGTGAAACATAATAATCAATAAATAAATCATTTATTTAAAATAAGCTTTTCGGCAAAGACACCTAGGCTGTTAACGTGTGAGAATGCACAATCATTATAGTGTGTTTGGTGAAGTGTTTTCGATTTATGTTTTCGGCATGCAAGAAACTATACTCTTGAAGTGTTCGACAGCTTGGTAGGGCACGAACTGTAAGATGATCTCGTTGGACAGAATAGACATTACCACCCTCGTAATGTGGTCGAAGAAGAGAGCGCACGTTATGGTATCATCACTGACGAGTTGGCCTGCTTTCTCATAGGGTCAATCTCTCCACGGGCGTCAATGAAAGCACTACGCACACCTTTAGTCAGTCAGAACCAGGGAGCCGCCGTGGCGTCGGGGTAGCGTGCTGGTCTCGCTCCCCGGAGACTCGGGCTGGGTTGGCACCCAGACCGAAATTTATCAAATTTCCTTTACAACGTCATAACTTACTTTGTTTACATGAACCTCCCTGAGAAATTTCACTTCAATCCGAGCATTTCGTGCGTGTTTTTTTTTTTCTTTACGGCGTCGGCCATTTTCGGTGCCATCTTTCGGTCACGCCAACGCCGACACATTTTCGCGTAATGAGGTGTATAACGCCTTCGCACTAAAAAAAAAGTTTTCGTTGAGTGGAATCGTAGTTTCTCGAAGAACGTGCTCGTGGTCGCAATAATAGCCAACAGTAGTGAGTCCAGCATACCAACAGTAAATGGTATGACTTAACGGTGCGATTGTCACGAGGAATGCTTTCGAGAATTTAAACGGTTAGAAGTGGCTAAATAAATAGTTTCGGTACAAGTATTACTTTTGATACAAGATCAAGATTTGGGACATTGAAGATCGCGCGCCAAAGTCATTGTACTGCATGGAGCGAGATATGAATAAATCAAAATTTAAACCGACCACTTTATAGCGCTATTATTTCTGCTGTATTTGTCCTGATTTTATTAATATCAAGATTGCTAATGGAAAGTATGCCTGGAATGTTTTGCTTACAAAACATTTGCGAAGCATGCAGTATCGCTGCGTGCCATCAAAGACCAATGTAAGTGCTTCCTTTCACTCAAAGACCCAAAAGAATCTTCTTCAATTCAGAAGCTGACAATCGCGCCTTCGCATTTACGCGCCTGCTAGCCATGACTTCGTTTCGCTGCAAAGCCGTCGTGACAATTACACATTCCTTTTCTATCCAGTAAAGTGTAGCTTCTAAGCAAGGACAGGTTCTTGAACGCTTACCCGAAGAGTCGTCCATATTTCTTGTATCTTTCCTGATCACTCAGGCAAATTGGCTGTAAAAAAAATTCGCATGATATTTCACTTAGCTTCTAGTCTTCATGTCTGTTCTAATGCCCGATTGTCCTCTCGCGCACCGCAGTTCTGCCTTATTCGATTGCTTGGTACTGCTGATTACTTCCAACAGCCTGCAACCACCAATGAATTTTACAAAAGCTGTTGGGAAAACACGGGGAAGGCGAGAGATGGAAATTCAAGACGATGCGAAAAACGAGAAGGTGAAAGTTAGCTTTCACCTTGTTCTCGTTTTGCTTTTGGCAAAGACTGTTAGTGTGCCGAGACTTTCACAAATAATTTGGCCCAGTTTCCGTCAGTCTGCCCGACTGTAGCTTCCATACCCAACATTTCAATTTCGCGGAGGGATGCGAAGCCATAGTATACGTGCAATTATGACGTCACGATCCGATGGAACCCTTGCTATGGCGCGCCATCGCAGGCCTAAAGGCAAAGCTTGACCCGCCACACACTCAGGGGAAATTGCTAGCGATGTTTGTTTTGTCGTGGCAGGTGAAAATGTACCTTCAGAAATGTAAAACCTGGGATGCCCAACATATCTACCGGGAAAAACAAAGTTATTTCACGAACGCCTCAAAATTGGACACCTGAAGGCGCATTTTACGCGCACAAACTGACGTGCTTCGTATGAATATTTATTTACCTTCAACAGCAGTCTCTTGGCAGGCCCGAGTATGAAAGAAAACTCTTCGTGCGCCACATTTTGGCTCTTCCAGTAGTTTCGCTGTCTTGCAATATACCTGTTGCAAAAAAAAATTATCATCGTGAATACACACGTTAATCTCACGGTTCAGATCACGCATCGCTCAGACGCGTGTGTCCCAATAGTTCGCACTCATCCACTCAGCAGTCACATTAGTGCGTTGGCGCACCAGCATCGTGCCGGCAGCAGAAAGCAGAACGAAATCGAACGCTTTTGTAACGAAGTGGTGTGGGCTTCCGAAATTATTCGTTAACTTCCTGTAAATGTGACGCATCGCGCCGCTTACAGTAGGACCGGTACGGAATTTTCCCTTTGTTAAGCAGGCCATTGCCTTGCGGAGGCGTTCGTTGTAGATGCAGTAGATGCACTCGACTGCACTGTCCTCGCTCCTCTGTTTAGCTTAAAGTGCAGGGGTGGTATTGTGGATACCGTCAGGTTCCGTTTTGTCATGTTTCATCGTGTTGGTGTTGTGCCACTCAGATACGCATGAGCGTTTGCTTAGCTTCTTCGTTGTCACGCAGGTAAACATAACACGTTTCGCTCGCGTCTTCGCGATAGTCCACAGTTCTGGGCAATAAAAAAGCATGCAGAAGTGTAGATCAGGAGCACTTACCCTATATTCCTATAAAACATTTAATTAACCGTACATCGTGATCTCCGAAGAACCAATTTACGCATTCCTTTATCTTAAGTTGCGATTATTTGCAAGTATTCGATAAAAAAAATACGGAAACTGCAACACATTTGCTCGCATTGCTTTGAACATCGATGTGTCTCTAAAAGCACTTGCTTTGCTATAGAGGGTGTCCCAGCTAAATTTAGCAAGAGTTTAAAAATATGCGAATGCCACGTAGCTGGACCGAACCAAGGTAATGTTGCTTGCCGTCGGAGATACTCGAATTACTTTTTCTCACTCCACCTAATTAGATACGTAGTCGTAATTAAGTCACTCGAGGTACTTTGCAAGTATTCGCGGGCTTCTTTCCCGCTCAGAAGAACACCTTTATGTAGCACGTATTGCGCAACATAAAGCTGTATCTGGAGTTTTTCATGTTGCTCTACAATATTGTCATTGACACTTTTCATCCAATTATCATATTCGAGAAGTTGATTAATAAAGTAGGACTAATTATTCAATTAGGCGGGGGGAAATAATTTTAGTATCTCCAAGTGACCGCGAACATTGCCTTGGTTCTGTCCAGCTACGTGGCATTCGCATTTTTTAAACTCTGGCTAAAGTTAGCTGGGACACCCTGAATGTGCGTAATATTGCATCAAATACGTGTCTGTGCCCTAAGGAACGAAAGGTTTACCGACAGTGCTGGTTACAATGCAGAAGCTAGCGTCTCCGTGCTCATGACCCGTCAGCCGTACTGATTTTGGATAGAGAAGGAGCAGCTTTTTATTGACTGATGAAGAACTGTGGAACGCCATTGAAGACTCGGCAGGAAGACGGCACAATCAGTTCTAAATGTTACCGGCGAGGTCCCTTCCACTAAGTGTCATCAATTCCATTCCCCTAAGCCGGCATGCGATTGGCCACATAACTTAGTTGTTTGTATAAGTTCATCTTAGCTGCGTCATTTCTTTAAGTATAATCACATGTGGAAGTACGTCAGTTTATCATCTTTGTCTCGAGAAGACCTTCTGCTCAGCAGGAGTGTAGTTCGCGATGCTGTTGAACAGATTGATTATTAAAATATCAAATAGTAAAATGTCAGGTGACGCTGTTTGCAGAAACACTTCAACTAAACATGACAACCATTCAGTACTTCCTCGGTTTCCTCATGGTGTCAGATAAGAGCGAGATCATCTCCATTCGTGCAAGTGTTGAGCTCAAAATCTAATTGTCAACTTGGTGGCTCGCACACTTCGACCCACAATCACTGCTCTATGGAGATTGAGACCCAAATGGAAGAGAATGCACCCTAAACACGTCGACAACAGATAGTTATTTTTTAGTATTCTCCCATTTGCATTTCTAAGGCGAATTCTCTTTTTGCTTCAAGGCCAGTATGCACCTTTCGTTTTGCAATGGTAAAAAGGTGCACGTTAAAGAAAGAAAACAATTCGTAAACGTGGTTTCTTAATTAGTGTGTTCTTTAACGACATAATTATTTTTAACCCACAGACGTGTTCAGCACTAGGTTTATTTTTATCACTAGTGCACCAGTTCCTGGAAAACGAATTGAGCAACAAATATGCTTTTAAGAGCTTCTTTGTGTCCCTCCTTCTTCACGCGTCCTCGACTCGTGCTCTTCTGCTTTGTGCCAGGAACAGCATGTATAGTAAGTCCGAGCACCAGTGTCTTCACAAACAAGCTTTTTGAAATGCATCTTCGTATGAGCAACTTAGCAGGGACATCAGATCCAGCGTATAAACGAAAGAAAATGTTTTATGTATATTTTTATGAGGCCACCATGGGAAGTTATTGGAAATAATGTCTCCTCGATATCTACTGCAGAAAATGCGTACCGTGAAACACACGTAAGACCTGATAGTCTTGCAAGCATCTGTTCCGCCAACATGTGAAAGATGAGGAATCGGAAAGAACCAGTTTCCAGTAACTCACGTGTAAAGCAGATAGCAAAGAGTTGCAGCAATGATGAGTTCGTCAACTAAGCTAAGTTGTAACGACATAGCACATCCACTTCGTTCCCTGCTCTCAAAATGAATGTTTGGTATTGGGAACGGAAAGCCTGAGAGCAAAGGGATTTGCTTCCGTTCGCATTTGTGTTGCTCTTTCAACGGTTCCACTCCGGAAACGACGCGATGCAAACGACACGGTGTTCTGAAAAAAAAATTGACGAACACTATTTGAAACATACGCACGGCTTTCGGTAAGACTGTGCCTGGCAAATGATCAATCATCATTCGTGTTCCCGCCGCGTTCTGGTAGAAAACAAAGGACAGAGCACGAAAATGAAGAATTTCTTTTCCTATGTGGCACATGTTGCTATTCCGGCGATTTTTTTCCACAACACATCGTCGAAAACATTTCTCGTAGAAATTTCAGATTTACATCACAAATATTTGCGCGCAATTATTCCGCTGAAAGGTATTCTTCCAGATGCCCAGAAGGGGAACTACTTAAAGAAAGCAATATCTTCTTGTACTACCAAAGACAGTGTGGAACCCTTAGGCTCGGTGCACACACAGTGCGTGCGTGCGTGCGTGTGTGCGTGTCCGTGTGTGTGTGTGTGTGTGTGTGTGTGTGTATGTGTGCGCGTGCGTGCGCGTGCGTGTGTGTGTGTGTGTAATGACGAAGAGAGTCCACGCGTGACTCGTGTTTCTCGGCCACTAAAGTGAGGAAGATGAAGAGATCGGTGTTGCTACCTTCCTTGCGCTTACTCTTGGCTGGCACTGCTCGGGCGCTTTACGATGTGTCCGACGTTCCCGCTGCCTCTCAGAAAAACCCTTAGCACCTGGCGGAAGTGTTGGGGTTGGATCCCTGTAGGTCTCGCTCACTCTCCATTCACGACGAGTCTCCCGGCGGTGTTGATCCCATTGACATTCCTGAGAAACTTAGCACCACGAGGACAGGAAGAGCCATATTGGCCAAAGTTGGAATAAATCCGGACAGAGGCCCACCCGAAAGGTGGAAGTAGATAGGGCAGTGAGAAAAAATTTAATTATCCCCCCCCCCCCCCTGCCCAAAAACATGCACCCGGAACATAGCAAAGAGAGGAGGCATAAACGAGCCGAAGCATTAAAAATTCCGTAAAATTTCGGAACATGAGGTGGCCTATGTAGACGTGGCGGGAGGTAGCGGCAGTTTTACGGTGGCAACGGCCGTCAGCGGCCGGGGTATTCCCGTGACCGCTGTCACTCTGTGCGGGCGCAGCATAGAAGTTGCCGAGGAAATTGCGATCGCATTAGCTTGCGCTGGAACGGACGCGAAATTTGTGATCAGTGACCGCAAAACTGCCATACAAAATTTTAGCAAAGGAAGGATCTCGCCCTTAGCGGCCAGAATCCTAGGCCAGAGAAAGTTAAATAGAAAAATTAAAATAATTTGGACTCCGGCGCACGAAGCCGTTCCCGGCAACAAGGCGGCCCACGAGCTGGCTCGAGATCTCTACCGCCGAGCCGCTACGGGGCCCCTCGATGACCGTGGAAGCGGAGAGCTTATGCTAAAATATGGGGAGATCACGCAGCATTATAGACTGGCTCGTAGACTGGTATACCCGCCAGACCCGAAATTGAACAACAGACTAGCAGTCGCGTGGAGACGACTACAAACTTATACGTATCCGCACCCGGTTATGGCGAACCACATGTTCCCCGAGGCCAGGAGCGATAGGTGTAATCTTTGTGGGGCGAGAGGGACCCTCGACCACATAATATGGGTATGTCCGTACTCTCCCGGGGGAACGCACAAAATAGGTAGTAGAGACACCTGGGAGACCCTGCTACGCAGCTCGGACTCTGAGCTCCAGCTCCGGCTCGTCCAACTGGCTGAAGAGGCTGCTGGGACCCAAGACCTCTCAGCCTGCATCTGATGGGGCGGCACTCGCCCCCTGACCTGCGTGTCGGGGGGTGGGTAGATCACCTTATCCGTTAGAAAATAAAGTTTATTCTATCTATTTATCCTGGTTCCTCGTCTGGTCTTTCGGTAGGTGCCATGAAACCGTTTCATAGATGCCCACGACTGGCCACTACTCTGATTGAGACATTGATGTCAACCTTTCTCTGGAGCACAGCGAGCAACTCCTGTCTATCCTAGGTATTTCCTGCGCTTCGTTCGACTGTACGGAGCGTGCCTTGGGCCGTACGAACAGTGTTAGTCACCATATCAACGCCGGATCACAGACTTCACTCTGATAACGCACCTGTCGTTTTTCAGAGGCAGAGTGCCATGGAATCATCGAACAAATGACATGTTGGCGCGTGACGTCATTCAACCATTCCAGAGTGCATGTTCGTTTCCAGTTGTGCTTGTACAGAAAAACACATGATCCTATTCGATTAAGTGTCGGTTACCATCGTCTCTACCAGGTAACACGACAATGCACTCCATATTTACATGACGCCATCTGCTTCTCGTTATTGAACCTAGGGTCTCGCTACTGCAGCGTTGCCGTGGCCGCTTGCGTTCGCCATGAGGCAGCATTTTTCGCCCCTGATGAGCTGTATGAATTTGAATTTGTGCAGTTCGGTATCTGCAAGGCACCCAACAATTTCGAGCACATGATGGATAGCATACCTAGAGGTCTCAAACAGAACATAGCTTTATGATTCCTTGAGGGCATCGTCATGTTTTCATCAGATTTTTCGAAGCACCTTACTCATCTCCACCAAGTTTTGACATGTATCTAGAACGCTGCTCCTCAGCGGAACTTAAAAAAGACTCGCTTTGCAGCCTCCACCTTGATCGTCTTAGGCCACGTTGTGTCCAAAGACGGCGTCCTCCCTGATAATGCGCAACATCGAGCTGTCACCGAATTCCCTAAACCGACATCACTAAAGAACCTCTGGAGCTTCATCGGCCTTTGTTCTTATTTTAATCGGTTTGTGTGCAATTTTGCAACCAATATGGCACCTTTGGCGCGGCTTCTCACCGTTGGTCGCCGCATGTCTTACTGGTCTCCTGAATGTAATGACGCATTCCTACTGCTACGCCAGTGCTCACATCTCCGATACTCCGGCACTACGATACCCGGGTCTTTACGGAGGTACACAAACATGCAAGTGGCGTCGCCATTAGTGTGGTTCTCGCGCAATGCAAACCTGGCTATAACGAATATGTTGCCTGCGCAAGCTCGACCCTCACAATGACCGAGACCAACTATTCAATCACTGAGAAAGAGTGCTTGGTCGTCGTCTGAGTTCTCGGGAAGTTTCTATCCTACCTTTTTTTATTGAAATTGATAATAGGAGAGGTTGGCGCCTTTATTGTGGCACCGGTTACTCCTTGTCACTTGACAAAGGAAACAAATTTGCGTAAAAAGGGAGAATAGCGACACAAAATATGGCACTCAGTAGAACACTGGATGAATAAAAGATATGCAGTCCAACAGTGCATGAGTCGCAAAGTTCTGCGCATTAGTTCAGTCCACGTACGCATATATAAAGTCAGATATTTTGAACAGCCAAAAGACACAACACATGTAATGCACTGCAAGTACAGAACAGAATTATACATATTGCGTAAAAGATGCGATCACCACATAAACCAATTATGAATCACGAACAACGTTTATCTTACTCATTTAGCGTATTCGGATCATCTGATACTTAATATTTTCCCAAAATGTTGGTGTCCTCTAAAAACTTTTTCAGAGCAAGAATCGCTCTTTTTGAAGGCCCGCAGTTGGCCATCGGCCAAGTATCTTTTTTAGAGTGAATGGTCTTCTGGCTAATGTCAACAAATTTGCTTGCAGTACCCTTCTTTGTGGATCGTGTTTCGTGCACTCGAGGAGAAGATGATGCACATCTTCGTCTGGATGGCCACAAGAACACTGCGAACTAGAGGCACGTTTTATCCTGTACAAGAAGTGTTTCGTAAATGCAGTACCAAGACGCAGGCGGTGTACCAGTGTTTCAAATTTTATGTTGTCTCTTAGATTTTACGGCATTGATAAGTTTATACATGGGTCTATAAAGTATAACTCCGAGTTTTTAGTTTGCTGATCAAACCAGGCAGTTTTGCTGAGGCGACAAGAAATCTGTCTCAGGAGCAGACGGACTTCACTACGCAATAGGGGAAGATTGGTTGCCTCCACGTTATTGTGCGCCCGATTCACAGCTGCGTCCGCTGCAGTATTACCGGGAATATTGCAGTGCCCAGGTATCCACTGGAATGCAATTACGTGGTTCATTGCGCTTGCTTTTGTAAGTTCTTTGAGTGTCTCATACAATAGCAAACTGTTCAAAGAATTTTTCTTATTGCTCTGTAGTAATGTGAGAGCGGCTTGCGAATCGCTAAAGATAACCCATTTTTGCGAATGTTTTTCTGATGTTATGAAACGCAAAGCACACAGGATCGTAAACAGTTCTGCCACGGTGGGAGATGTCTCTCGGGATAATTTAAATGTTTGCTCTAGCTCTCAATGTGGAATGACAAATGCTGAAGTCGAGGAATTTTTATGACACGAACCATCTGTATATAGGTGGATGTACTGGGGATATAAGGAGTAAATTTGGAAGAGTGCCAGTTGTTTTGCGGCTACTATGAACTTGTCTCACTTAGATATAATCCCGTCAACCGATAATTCTATTTTAGGACATGTTAACATCCAGGGAGGATAACAAACATCCACTTTGCATAATTCAAATCTTGGTAATAATGCTTTATGTTCTCCAACATCGTGAATTTTGCTTTTGTTTCTTTCGGCAAGCGCGAGTTTTAATGGATGGTTCTCGTGTTGGGTTAAGATGCGATAAGTATGTCGGCATGTTTCAATTGTTCGTATGACTGGAAATGGTGGGTGACGAGCTTCAGCAATTACTAAAAACTCGAGGTAGCCTGCGGAACCCCAAGACACACTCGCAGCCTTCTTGCCAGTAAAGGTTGAAGACGTTCCTCAGAAGTTTGCGATAAACCATGGAGAATAGGTGCCGAGTAAGCAATTTTTTGTTTTATGAGTGCGTTATGAACTTGTAGTAGTGAAGAGACTGATCCCCCCCACGTTGTGCCAGCGAGTCGCCGAAGTACATTTCTTACTGCATTGGTCTGTTTTTCAATTGCGCGGATGTGTGAAGCCCATGTTAGCTGGCGGTCAACAATAACTCCAAGAAATTTATGCTCTTTCACAAACATCAAAGTTTGCCCATTAAGCGTAAGTTGGAAATTATTCAGCTGTCGTTTAGTGAAAGGAAGTACCGCTGTCTTTGCGTATGAAAGACTCATGCCTCTTTCTTTTAAAAAGGTGTCGATACTATCAAGACCCGCTTGCAGCGTTGTTTGAATGCCTTGTATATGAGATCCTGAGGCCCATATGCAGATGTCATCTGCGTATAGAGAAAACTATAGACCAGACGGGAGTTTTTGTGGCAAGGCTGCCATGACACAGTTGAATAAAACGGACTGAGAACACTGCCCTGCGGAACGCCCTGCGTGATGCTGTGATAATTACTCTCTCCTTCGATTGTATCCATAAATATTTTTCTATCTTTCAAGAAATTTGATACCCATCGCAGTGTTCGACCGCGTAGGCCAAGCTCTAACATACCAGCAAGGATCTGTATGTGACTTACAGTGTCGAATGCTCTTTGAATGTCTAAACATACTGCTACTGCCACATTTCCGCAACTTCGTTCATGTTCGACGCATGTGGCAACGTCGAATACTGAATCCATTGTACACCGATTTTGTTGAAAACCGGTCGTGTAGTTGGAAAACACATTTGTGTGTTCACACCACCATTGCAGTCGACGGTCTATCATCTTCTCCATTAGTTTGGAAAAACAGCTTGTGAGACTGACGGGTTGGTAGGAGTCAAGACAAAGGGGCGTCTTTCCTGGTTTTAGTACTAGAATTACCCGGGCTAATTTCCATGGATCTGGAAGAGTCTCTCTTATCCCGATATCATTAAATATCTCCAAAAAAGCCATTATTCCTACAGGACCTAGGTTCTTTAACATCATGTACGTGACACCATCTGGGCCTGCGATTTTCTTTGTACGGCATGACGAAAGAGCACATTTCAATTCATTTAAAATAAACTCAAAGTCAAGTTTAGGATGTTGTGACATAAAGCACGCACGAACCTCCTGTTCTGCTAGTGTTGTCGAACTTGCAAATTGTAGGCAAGTTATCGGAATTCCCGGTCTGGATATGTGTTGACAGAATTCGTCAGCAACAGATGTTTCCGGAGTGCTTCGAGCTATGGCACGGGCTCGGAAGGGATGGCTCTGGGTAACTGGACCACAAAAAGGTCGGACAACTGGCCATATTCTGGAAACTGGAGTAAACGGAGACAACGACGCGCAGTATTCTCGCCACCTTCTCGTACCTCATTTTTGTAAGCGTCTGCGCGAAGTTGACCGAACTTTCTGTGCCATCTTGTAGTCATCCAGCTTTCCACTGCGGCGGTAAGCCCGTTCCTCGCGTCTTCTAATTGCTCTTAGACATTCATATTCCCCGTCGACAGCAGCGTATTCATTTGGAACAATGATTTCCTTTGTGCAGATGTTGTAAGACTCACACAATATATTTGCAAAACTTTGAAAGTTCGGATTTTCGCCCAATGAGTTACTTAAATGGTGACGAAAACTTTGCCAATTAGTATATTTTGAGTAGCGCCGGGTCCCCTCACTCCGAATAAGACGATGTTTTACCAGGATCGGAAAATGATCACTACCGTGCGTTTCTATGTCCGTTGACCATTCAACGCCACCAAGCAGGTCTTGTGAGCAGAGCGTAACATCTATACAGCTTGAGTAACGAAACCCCCGCAAGAATGTTGGAGAGCTGTCATTTAACACGATCAGATTACTTTTTTCTGCGGCAGACTCTATAATGCTTCCACGGGAATCGTTATATTCACTGCCCCAGATGACGTTATGTGTGTTGAAGTCCCCACAAAACAGCACATGTGAGTTTGTGATACCAAACACATTCACCAAGCTGTCTACTGATATTTTGCTAGAACATTGTAGATAAAGACTGATCACTGTGACGCTTGTATTTCTAAAAGATATCTTGCATGCTACGAACTCCGGTATACTTAAATCGCTCGACTGTATGAAATAGGACGGCAGGTCCTTCCTCGCGCATAATATCGCTCTGCTACTTCCAGCAATGCGCGATGATTTATATATAACATAGTTTGAAAGACAAAAGCCATCTCGTACGCCTGCCTCCTGTATACATAAAACAGGAAAGTTATGTTGAGCCAGCAGTTTGCGAAAATCAGCTAACTTATTTCAAGGGCTATTAGCATTCCACTGAAATACGAAAACATTATTGTAACGATTATTCATTGCAAGCCTGCCGTGGAGCCGTTGGTGGTTGTGGACGCACCAACGATTCCATAGAAAGCAGTGCTTTTACCACTGGTAGGTTGTTTGCTTGTGGAATGGCACTGAGAATTGCACACAGAGCTGTGAATAGCATGGACAGGATCACCTGTGCTACGGGTAGAGACGCATAATCACCAAATGACTCTGAAGCTCCATGCGTGCTCGAAGCAGCTCGCTCAATATGGTCGCTGGGATGACTGGTGTGGTTGAGGTGAATGCTGAGGTAGTCGCTCATATGTTAGATGAGGTTGCTGTGTCAATGGCTGAGGGCGTTGCTGAGAAGGTCGGCGAATTTCACTCGAAGCCTGGGCAAGATGAGTAGCATTCTCTGAAGGTGGATCATGTCGCTCGCTGTCAGAACGTTGTCGACCTGAGTGCTTTATAGTTGCAGAATAGTTCATATGGACCCCTTGCTGTTTTCCTTTGTTAGGAGTTGGAGGCGCGCATCTTACAGCATCAAGGTTGGGTGGGGGCGAATTAACGAGGAGGCAGTCTTCCGTATTTCAACTCATGTCTGTGTAACCTTGAGGCAGCTCTGCTCTGAGGGTACCCGGAGTAGGAAGCTGTATGGTTTCGCCACAGTTTGCACACTTTGGCTGACACAGAGACTTGCACTCTGAATGGTTGTGGTCTTCTGAGCATATCTTGCAGCGACGTTGTCTGCGGCAGTCCTTCGATAAATGTCCAAATCTCTCGCAGTTGTAGCAACTTAGAGCAGGGCCATGATATTCTTCTACGGAGTGACTCCTGAAACCTAAATGCACTCGTTGCGGCATTGGTTTGTCTTCTCTGAAATGGAGGATGACGGTTATCAAAGGGCGTGATTCTACCGCTCCGTCTTCTTGGCGATGGTAGCGCGCCTGACGACGGGCTGATGTCACTCCAAAATCCTTCAAGAAGTCAACCATTTGTTCTTCCGTATACTCAACTGGCACATGACGTATCTTGCCAACGTTCTTGGTATAAGGTGCCGGAATAAATGGCTTGACTTCCAAACCAGCCACTTCGCTCATCGACAGTAGATGTCTTGCAGATGAGACTGAAGTAACGTTGACAGAGAAATTTCCATCTCTATTCACGCGGAATGACTGCACCTTTTCCTTTGCCGAGGAAACAATTTCCGACGCAGCGCGGTTTGGATTCACTTGCCAGAAGTTGCGTCCTTCCTGTGAGGGTCGAAAAACAACTGGAATTCCCTCAAGCCGCTTCTTTTTATACGTTACCCAGGAGAACGGCGTTTCATCGCAGTCTATGTCTTCATCTTCACTTAGCTCATAGGTAGATGTTTTGTCCTCGTCAATCCGTGGTTTCTTGGCTTCACTTTCGCTTGTCTCAGCCATATTCACTGAAGGTGCGCTGGAAGGTAGGGCAGCGTTGAAAACTAGCGTCGCCGTTTTGATGACATTGGGCGCTTGTTGTGTCACTTCCGAGTGCGGCACCGATTCTGCGGCACTCATGCGCCTAGGAACGTGCTGTCGGACATGTGGCTCGTGCCGGTGTTCTTTGCTGCCTACCGCCGTGGTAGGCGTAGATGCGCTGCGGAGCGCAGCCAAACCACGCGATATTGTACGTGATCTTTAGCACACAGGAATCCCACGGGATGTCTGTTCTCCCTGGACAACAGTGAAATCTCAACACAGCACTGATTCTTCGAAGAAAACAAAAAATAATGTATCACCGAAGAAGCAGCGGCCGTTCGGAGGGACTTCTCTTCTCTTCTTCTCTTCGTCATGTACTACCCCGATCTTTGCTGGTTGTCGTCACTGAAAGACCACTCTGGCCACCTCGTTCGCTGGACCCTTCAATATCTATGATATCGAAGTAGTGTACAGGTCTGGCCGCAAGTAGAGTCCTTAGATAAAATTAGTCCCGATTTAGCAATAAATGGGAGATACACGTATTAGCATACATCGCACCTCTTTGAGGTCCCGGATCCAAGATTTTAACCACATGCACCACATTGCAAAGTGTTGTTCCACGCAAGTCCTGCCTCTGCGAGGAACGAAACGCAACTGGCGGTGGTATATCACTCATCAGCATTTCACCATCAGCACCATCTATACATATACATATATATATATATATATATATATATATATATATATATATATATATATATATATATATATATATATATATATATATATATATATATATATATATATATATATACATAGAACTTCATGCTAGCAACAGGAAGCAGCGGCTTCCTTAGGGCTTGCTAAGGTCCCTAAGCCATCGCTGCTGCCTCTCTATACTCAGGGAAAACTTTTCTTGGCAGTGCAGGAAAATCTATGGGACTGAAGCGCAGAGTCTCCTTACAGGCCAAGAAAGAGTTCCCTAAATTCATCAATGATTTCCACATTTCCCTAGCGACCCCAAGGTGGCGGAGCAAGTGGTCATAGCCCTGGCAATGATCGACGACAAGCGAGAGGTAATATTCAGCGACTCGATGCCGGCCATCAAAGCGTTCGAGAGAGGAGTCGTCTCCGACGAGGCGTTACGCATCCTCCGCTGCGCTGATCCGAGCATCCTCAAGCACCACACTGTCATTTGCTTTCCCGCCCACCTGGGTCGGATCCCGGGCTCCACGCCCAACATCAACGAGACAGCCCACGACGCTGCGCGCGCACTTACCGACCGCGCCGTCGTCACCCCCGGGCAACCGCATCTCGACGAGTTGGAGGCGAACAGGCACGCCCCAGTAACGTACCACGAAATCACTAAACACATTTACCTGGGACGACGTCTCTTTCCGCCCCGCACCCCAAACAGGCCGCAGGCGCTAACGCTATGCTTGCTACAGGCGGATGCATATCCAAACTCTGCCACGTTACACATAATCTACCCGGACGTTTACCCCGACGACGCGTGCCCCTCGTTCGGCGACACGGTGACACTCGCACACTTGCTCTGGGACGCTCCGCCCGACTCTTCCTCGTACAAGTGGGAGAAGACCCCTCGAAGCCCGATACTACAAGAACAGCAAGGGGCCGTCCAGCAGGCCCGCGCAGCGGCCACCAGGTACCACCTGTCGGTCCCTCTGGGGAACACGCCCGTTGCGCGCTGACGAGTGTCCTGCTGGACCTTCAATAAAATTTATCCAATCAAAATCCCTAGCTCAGGTAAATTCTTCTTGATTTATTATTATGTTAACAATGCTGTGAAAAGAACTAGTGTGCTCTCTGAAAAAAGATTTTCTTAGATTTATTTTTTTTTATTTCTAGGTTCCCACAACATTTTCTAAGCACCTCTTCTGTCCATTAAACGGGGTGCAGGCTCATCGACAACCGAGCTGAGGGGGGCGTTCCCAGACAAGAAAAACCTTTGGCGAGAATGTAGTTCTCGCAGACAAATGGATCCAGCTGCGGCATTTTTAAAGGTAAAATGAATATTTCGTCAAATTTCTTTAGACATTCAGAGCTATATCGGAGGTTGTGAAGACGGGCAACGGGGGTACGCAGCACTAAAGAAAACCGCAACTGGCCCCCAAAAGCAGCTGCTAGCTGCCGCACTACTGGGCGGATTAACATGATTGTGCACAAGCTCCGCCCCCTCTAGCCTTCACTTCACTGCCAATATAAGTTGTCCCCGAGCATAATAGCGTAGAGAAACAGCGCCTAGTTTGGCGACAAAGCATATCACGAACTTGAAAGCTACATTTTTCTCGTGCTGTTTTCAATAGCATGCTATGCTATCGTGTCAACAAGCCTGGTTCAGCCATACCTTGAAATTCTTTTTGCAATCTTATCGGTTCACTCGGCTCGAACTTTTCAACGATCACGAACGCGCCAAATGAAACGATCAGTACGACTATGTTGCGCTGCTGCGTGGTACACATTATCTGGCGAGTAGCCGCGAGCACATACGCGTCTTGCTATCGAAACTTCGCTATATTGTGTCTTGATTACTAGTTCCTTGATGTCGTAACTACAAAGAGCCTGTCAAACAACACGCTAGTGAAAACGAACGAATGGAAACACGTTGATTTTCCTCTACGTCGAAATTGGCCTGTAACCGCGTGAAGACGTGACTTCCGCATGTGCATCTGAATTTAGCCAAGATCACGAACTAGTGATAAATTCGTTGCCGAGTTTGCTTTAACCAAGAACTGTGATGTCGCTAGTTTGATTCGCAGCCGCAGCGGCTGTCGCATTATAATGCGGGCCAACCTTATAAGAGAACACCGGTACGCCACATAGTATATCATGGCGTACCTGCCAACCTGCGAACATTATAATGCGTAAATATCCTGCGGACACAAGATTTTATGTTAGGGAAGGGAGGAGGGAAGAGGCGTGCATTTGCGAACATTGTTGCATTGTACAAACTTCGTTAACGATTATTTACTTTTAGACGATTCACACAAGCAGCAGTAAAATTGGAAAAGCAGAAGATTACAACATTGTTTTTAGATGACAGTTCTTTCTGAGAGCTTTGGTTGCTGCCGATTCTGCTTGCTTCGTAAACTTATCTGAATAAACCTGCTGGAAGCAAGCACATCTCGGGTGCATGACACTTCAAGCATCATTCTTATTTTTTTTTTAGCAATGTTGCGCCGCCTCATTTTTCAACATCTCTAAGCATATTTACCAATAGAATATATTTCTCGTAAAACTTGATACAGGATTTGTGAAACTGTATAATGAGCGCAAATGTGTAAAATTTAAGACACATTCGAGGGAGTTCCTTATATAGGCAAGTTAAAGGGAAGAAGC
The DNA here is from genome assembly GCF_023375885.2 of Dermacentor andersoni. NCBI lineage: Eukaryota > Metazoa > Arthropoda > Arachnida > Ixodida > Ixodidae > Dermacentor > Dermacentor andersoni. Next base: position 126,936,400 of record NC_092818.1, on the reverse strand, counting down.
TAATGGTTATTTTGCACTTTGTCTCCTGTCATTGTTTCTCCGTATCTATCGCTAAAGTTGACTAAGTTCACAAAGAACTATATCATCCTTATTTGAGGCTCAGCGGCTACAGATAGCGTTGCGCTGCTAACAACGAGGTCGCGGGATCAAATCCCGGGTTTTGTGGCGGCATTTCATCGTGGGCGAAAAGCAATAACACCTTTGTGCCGCGCATTCGGTGCATGTTAAAAATTCCCAGGCGGTCGAAAATTCCAGATTTCTTTTCTACGGCGTGCCTAATAATGATGTCACGGTTTCGGCACGCAGATCCCCATAATTTTAAAAAACGAACCACATCTCTTTTTCTAAGTGCTATGGTGATTTCTTTTGAGCTTTACCAGTTCGCCTGTGCTGCGCCTCCACTTTTGGCAGCTTATATACCGCTGTGATTCCGGCCTTTTTCTTGATATTATTTAGCGCGCATGAAAACAAGGCTCAACTGAAGTCCCAAAGAGTTGCGAACCCAAGTGCGCTTTTCCTGCCATGCGCATCACGAGAACGGGGTCAACAGCCCAATAAAACTGCGCTATGACGTCACCTTAGTAGCTCCAGCTAAACCTAGCTAAGAAGGCCGGAAACGGCAAAAAAAAGTTTAGTTCTCACGTATAGGTGTTTCGAGATGGGGACGCATTATTTTGCCCTATTTAAGCGAGCCAGAAGGCACGCTGTATCCGGTAATATTTCTTTCCAGCGACAAAAAAAAAAACGGTTTGGTTTCCTGGTTTAATTCAGGTTACTGCAGCTGTATGCACAGCCGTCGGGCATGACTAAAAGAAGGTTGACAGAGTTACAGTCCATGATATAGTAACCTCGCCAACAAGAAATAAAAATTGCACTTGAGTGCACCTGCAGTATTCCATGCAGCGTTTGCTGGCCGGCGCTTGGAAACGCTATGCCAGCGACCAACCACGTGATTAGCGTGAGCCATTGGGAGGGCAGGCGACGCTAGGAAGATAAATGCGGTACTATGAAACTTGTTTTAGAGCGCAGTTCCTGCGTTGAGCGTCGGCGTCCCTACGCGTACCTTGGCGTCCCTCGGCGTAATCGAGTGAACGAGCGCCGCGAAGCGTGAAAGAGCGAACGCAGTGCGCAGCGGGGCCAGCGACGAGAGCGTGAAGAGGAAAGCGGGGGAGGAGAGCATGGCAAAAGCGTGACAATAAATGTGTAGTGCCACGCAAGACGCGTGCTGCGGCGGTGATCGCTACTAGATTGCATGTTTTTGCAGATGGTTCTGTGATACAAACATCTTCCGCGGAAGCTTACACGGTACCTGGAATGGGGATCGCACAACGGTTAAAGTTAGGGCACAGAACATCGTCTACAGCAGCTGAATTGAGCAGAGTTCGAGAAGCAATCCGCCGCATACTACAACCAAGCCTCGAGAAATGCACATTGTAATGTGGCTCAAAACCAGCGCTGCAACTCATCAGTAATTATATTGTTATGGGGCGTATTTTTTCTACAGTAAACGGCTAGCACTTGGCTAGTCAAGACTGCACATGGCGCAGAGGTTTTAGCAGGTCTTTCAGTCGGACAGGAGAGACTCTGACCCAGTCACACTACAACGTCTTTGTCTTCGCCATTGTTCGTGACATTATTCCCGGCCGGTGAGACACCGTCCTGGGGCTGGTTGTGGTCAAAATGGGCTATCAAAGTTGTAACGCTTGGGGCGGGAAACATGTGCGATGTCATTTCGTGGTGTGGCCGTCGATGAAGGGGATGTCATGTGAGTTATCTCATAGGTCACAGGAGTCACCTGGCGCTGCACGCGGTAGGGCCCGGCGTACCGCGGCATTAACTTTTCACAGAGGCCGGTACGACTAGGTGGGAGTCAGAGCAGGACGAGAGAGCCCGGTGGAAAAGCAGTACTTCGGCGTCGACGATCGTAAAGGGAATTCTGTGCAGTCTGCGATGACGAGAGCCGAGCGTGGGCTACAGTACACGCGACGAGCGCACGCGTGATGGCATCTTGCGCATAGTGTGAGGATTGGGGGGTCAATCCTATCGCTCGTAATCAGTTGTCAAGATTGGAATTAGGCATGAATTAGGTGGTAGCTGGCCCATGCCGTCGTCCAACTTATCCACGCTGATGACGTTGTTGAAGGGAAGGGCTGCTTGTCATCGAGAACGAGGAATATGGGTTTATTTACAGTATCTACAAAAGGACGTTGCAGTTCATCAGTCTAGCATGACTGCGAGAGAAAGTACACTGAGCAGCCACACAACAGCGGTTTATAAACACCCGGTCCCCCCTCGATCCCAAGGTGAGGGAAACGGCCGACCAGGCACCGTAGACGAGCCGCCTCTTTGCGCGAGGGATTACACACACACACTTCCGTACAGGTTCACGGTCCTCAACCAAGGTCAGGCGGTCTTCGCAGAACTCGGGGCTGACGTCAGGAACGGTGCGTGGGAAGGGGCCTCGAACTACGTTCCCTCGGGGACTCCCTTGTTCACAGCAGACCAGGTCGGCGGAGGCGGGTTCCGTCACAAAGCCCGGTTCATCGAACTCATCTCGGCAATACCGCGACGCAGAGTGGTGGACGTGGCGCATTGTCCAAGTTGACGCCGCTGTCGCAACTGGCTGGCAAAACTTGCACCTCAGCGGGCTGTTCTTAACAATAGGAAGTCGTAGACGTGGACGCCGGATCAGAAGGGGGCAAGGTGTCAAAGGGTAGAAATGGATGGCGGCCAAAGAGACGATAGAAGTCAGAGTAGCCGGCACTGTCATGACGCGATGAGTTGTATGCAAATGTGATGAACGGAAGGGCACGTCCCAATTGTGGTGATCATCAGAAACGTACATGGAAAGCATGTCGTTCAGTGTACGGTTGAGACGTGTGGTGAGGCCATCGGTTTGGAGGTGATACGAGGTGGTGAAGTTGTGATGAGTACCACATGATCGAAATAGATCGTCAACCACACGAGACAGGAAGTAGTGACCGCGATCTGTGAGTTGGTGACGTGGAGCACCATGTTGGAGGATGACGTCGTACAGTAGTAAGTCGGCTACGTCCGTGGCGCAACTGGTTGGCAACGCTCGAGTAAGCGCATATCGCGTGGTATAATCTGTAGTGACTGCAATTCATTTGTTGCCTTTCGTGGAAATTGGAAAGGGGCCGAGCAAGTCCAGGCCCACTCGGTAAAATGGCTCGGTTGGAACGTCAATTGGCTGAAGGTTTCTTAGGTCGCTAACACAGATCACAAGATGTTACGTAGCGGCGAATGGAACGATAAAGGTGCTTCCAGAAGAAACGTCGTCGTATGTGATCATAAGTTGTGAAGACGCCTAAGTTCCCGGAAGTTGGGGCGTCATGAAACTGGACGAGAACATCTCTGCGTTTGTAGCCCCAGCTGCAAATTGCAATTGGCATTATCCCAAGAGGAGAAGCTTTCATTCAACTTGAGCGTGATTGGCTATCTTAATTGCGCCAGTAGATTCGCGAGGAAGCACGCCTGCAGAATTACATATAAATTCCATAATTCGTGCGTATTCTGTTAAACTACACCGTAGGGCGATCTACATAACCATAGGTCGCAATGGCCCACGTATGTCCATGTTCCTATTACTTGCTCTTTTTGGCACTAGGTTGTTGGCAGCTTTGATCTTGCATTAAGAGCTGTAAGTGGCTTAGTGCTTAACATACCTCCTCGTCAAGGGACGATTTTATGACTGGCAAGTAACAGATCCTTCTTTTTCTGTTCTGTTGCGGTTCTCGAGATAAGCAAATTTCAATATTATCAGGATTTGAATTTGGCTCCACGAATAGACAAAATTATTGCAAGCTTTCTTTTTAATTTTCATATCTAGTTTACCACCTCACCTAGCTGAAGGCGGGAACAAGCGCAGCGTTTCTGGCACCACGCAGTGTAGGTATTTCAGCTTGCATATTACATCATAGTTGGGCTACCGGCCCTGCGAATAATCGCACAGGGTTAGCTGCTGCACAATCTTTAAGTACGAAGCAGTCAAACGAGTATACAAGGGCTTCTGTGAGAAGTCACGAGATGTTCTGGCTACGGGCGGTTGTTCAACACAGAGTGAACTGGGCAACCCAGTGTGTCGTACAATGCTCCACGTAAACAATCGAATGACAATTTCAATTCTACATCGGAGTTATGCTGAGTTTCTGTTCTGGCAGCACTCTAAAGCAAGACACCATTGTCAAGTAATTCAGCTATGAAGACCTGTGTGTCCGATAATTCCAGTGGACACTGAAAAGCCCTGTGGAAGCTTAGCTGTACTCTGCGCTTTCAGCTCTGTACTTCGTGAACACTGAAGGTAACATTTGAGTCTTGAAGTATATATATATATAAATATTGTTGCTCTTGCATTACACAGGACAGTGCATGTTACAAGACAACTTAAGCAGTACGCTTAGCTTGTGCAATTCTTTTTAGTTCATAAGCATGGCAGAGGCTGTTTTCTTTATAAAGGACCAAGTGTAAGTGCACTGAATGCCTTAGTGTGAGCACGTGTGAATGCGTAGACACGCAGCTAGAAATGTACGTGCATTTTTCGCGATGCACTCGCCCACTTCTTTTCGGGGTTTTTCTTGGATGTTGGGATTAAGAGCAAACAGGTGTGCGGGGAAGGCTATCGTTGTCGACGTAGTCTCCTGACCAGCCAAGAAGATGAGCACACATTGCGCCATACGCGCCGTGGTTGCTCAGGGGCTATGGTGTTCGACTGCTGAGCACGAGGCCGCAGGATCGAATGCCGGTCACGGCGGCCGCATTGCGATTGGGTCGAAATGCGAAAACGCCTGTGCACTTAGATTGCACCACAGGTGCAAGCACCACAGGTGGTCGAAATTTCCGGAGTCCTTCACTACGGTGTGCCTCATAATCATAAAGTGCTTTGGGCACGTCATCATCATCGTCATCATCATCAGCCTAGTTACGCCCACTGCAGGGCAAAGGCCTATCCCATACTTCTCCAACTACCCCGGTCATGTACTAATTGTGGCCATGTTGTCCCTGCAAACGTCTTAATGTCATCCGCCCACCTAACTTTCTGCCGCCCCCTACTACGCTTCCCTTCCCTTGGAATCCAGTCCGTAACCCTTAATGACCACCGGTTATCTTGCCTCCTCATTACATGTCCGGCCCATGCCCATTTTTTTTTTTTTTGTGGGCACGTACAAACCCCATAATATAATTTTTAAATTTTGAGCCATGGCTTCGATTTGTCAGGCCTTTGGGGAAGCATACATGTGCAGTCGTGAGCAATGTGCGACACTGACTTCTTTTCCGAGCAACAATTAGTCGTGACGTGTGGATTGGTATCTGATACGTCACAAATAGCTTTTCCGGTGAAACTTTAGTGGAATCGTACGCTTTCATCGGGTCTTGTCTATTTAGCCACTACAGCTTGTTGAAAACAATTTCGGTGCTCAATTTCATATTGCTCAACGGGGACATGACATCAACTGAAGGGGTACACAGCAGCGCATTGAATATGATTAAACTCTACAGGCATTCATCCTGGTTTAGTATGATAGCCACTCGGTCGCATGTCATCAAGAATGAAAGCCAGTATTTGTAGCAAATTACAAAAATAACGTCGCATTCGAGCATAATGCCATTTTGCTGTACCAAAACATCTTGCACCATGCAAGTGTGGTTTATTTTCAGTGTTACGGTATGTTTTCTTTAATTTCACATTTACTAAGTCAAACCTATATTTACTGTATGTCCCTCCCAGGATAATTATTTCCGTATTTCCCTAATAAATTCTCGTCTCTCTCTCTAACTTTGTATTCCACTCGCAAATATTTCATTTGTGCAGCTTAGCTTTGTGAGTTCATGATTGCTCACTTTTCGGTTTCGATAACACGTAAAGAATGATTCGCAAACAGAGAATTTGTATACTTGATTTTTTTCTGTTGATCTCAGGAACAATACAATGTGAACGTAAAAGAAAGCGTAAACAACCAACGGCACAATTGCCATGTAAGCTGTCTTTAGCTTCGCGAAAGATAATAAACACTTACAAAACTAAGGAACTGCGATCAAGAACTCAGTGGTCAATACTTCTAGGTAGTCGGGATAGAGCAGCTGCTCCATCTAGGTGCCGTAGTTGGAATCACGACCCAATTTGCGGGATAAAAAGTAATATTTGAATCTTGAATTTCGTAGGTGAATGATTGTCGTTGTTGAAAATATATTTTCACTTATTTTCGTAAGACATTATTTGGTTCCGAAATTTATTCGTTCAGTTGCATTTCGCCCTCGTTAAACCACTCGCGATGTAAAGAAACACACACACGCACACACGCACGCACGCACGCACGGAGAGAAAAAAACAAATTTGTACATTCAGGAACTTCTGATTACAAATTTGGAAATTCTTTCCCAGATAGATATCTTAACCGGACATAACGAAGCTGTAGCTTCGAAGCCGGTTCACTTACTGTACTCATAATTATGCGAAATACATTATTTTTGGTTATCACGTGGAAAAATACATGAAGTTTGAACAACCTAATGCGCACACGAAAACGAGAAGCTCTATCGTCAGTGATGCTTATGAGCTCGTTGCGTATAAGCACAGGTAACAAGTGCTGTTCTTACTCAAATACTAGTCTTATCCCAATCTGACTAACAGGCACAGGGTTCCTTTTGTTCTCTCGGCACCACGGAAGCTGGCTTGCTGGTGACCACGCATTTCGATAGCGCAGCACCAGCCATTCTCTGAGAGAAAACACTCTATGCCGCATGTTGCCTTCCGTTAATTGCAGCAAGGTTTACATAGCGAAATAGGTCGCTGCGTTAATGACCGAGCAAGGACACACGAGTTTTCTATCAATAATAATATTAGTTGTGCTTAGTTGTGCAAGCTATGATTCCTGCAAGTGCGAGCCAAGACTTCCTAGTACCTGCACACTCGGCAACAGCAAAAAAGGAGTTGGAACTATAATTTATGGACACATAGTACACAAAAAAGAAATGAACCATTTGTATCAGTGATACCACTCGGCCCTGTGTGGAAGTGAATATCAGTTCTTCGTGTTTTGTGTTTTGCTTTTGTTCGAACAAACATTAATTCTGGCGAACAAACCGTCGGTCTTTTCCGGTATAATTTCGGCGCGCAAATGCGTTAACGGACGCTGCGATCTTTCTTTAAAAATCAAGTTCCCCTCTAAAAAATTCAAAAGGCCATTGCGCCCTGCGAAGGTGACCGACCAGCAGAGCTGTAGATGTCGTGTTATGAAAACTTCTGGTAAAGACTTTCTTGCATTATTCATTGTCACTTAGTAACGACGGTCACAATGGCTTAATTGTCGCTGAAATACAGGGCGTTCAAAGTTAGACTTTCCGGATATTTAAAATAAAACATGCGAACAGGAGTACACAGAAGCCATTTGTCTACATAGGTTATGCGGCCAGGCGGTCGAAAACTGTGAGGATAATTGTCATCGTAATGTCACCATTTAATTAAATTCCAAGAATACCTTTTTTATTTACTGCAGTTAGCATGTATGTTTATATTAAAAACTCAGAGGCGGTTCGATTTGGTGACTATACCATTTTGTACAAATTTAGTAACCTGCCTATGTCCCGAGATATGCACGTCTGAAATTTCAGCCAAAGCCGCCTAATTACGCATGCGAGGCCCCTCCCTAGTGTGACGCAGCTGTCGCCTATGGCGCTACGTCTGACAAGAATGTGGGGTGATAGGCGACGGTGATTACTTTTCGTTCTCGGCCAGCGTTTCCGTTTTTGGCTAGCGAAACTGAAGAATGACTGTGCGTGCGACGCGAGACAAGCCCTGTTTCTTTTAGCAATTGCTAGTAGAGTGGGTGACAAGACGCCGTGCCGCTTAAGACTTCTTATGCACTCAGGTGGAGCCGTACTGGGGAGGTATTCTGTAGGAGTCCACCGAGTGGACTGTCCATTTCGGCCGCTGTTGATTAGCTGTGGCCGCTTGTCTCCTCCTCGCTCGTACAGCTGCGTCCAATCAGCAGCGGCGGAAATGGACAGTCCACTAGATGGAGCCTTACAGAATACCACCCCCCCCCTTCTCTGCTCTTTTTTATAATGATGAAAGCTCTGTTAGCAGAATGATTGAAATTAATGTCATCTCACAACATAAAGCGACAGCGCCAGCTGCCATACAGCACATAACAGCGTTTTCAGGGTGCCTTGCACATGCATAAAGAGAATTTACGACCTTGCATTGTCAGCGCTTAGGAAACGCGGATTAATGGTCCGTATTCTCTGTCACCTTTTTAAAACTAGAACGCATCTACCAGTCCTCATGATAGAGCATGAAACTGTGTCAACATAGTCAAATTCATATTTATTTATTTACACACAGCTCCAATTCCAGCATTACTTCAGAAGAAGTGGGAATAAAAGAACAAAAAAAGAAAACAAGTGCAGTGTAATGCCATGGCCTACATACAAACAAAACATACAGACATTTTAAAAATTTGCTTCAGATATACCATTGCTTACACCATATTCCTATTGTGATTGTGTGTCTATGCTCCTTTCTTTCTTTATCTCTACTTTATTATCACTTTACCACCCCTCCCCTCTTTCCCCAGCGTAGGGTAGCAAACCGGACCTTCTCCTCTGGTTAACCTCCCTGCCTTTCCCCTTTCCTCTGTCTCTGCGCTTGCAAGGCGATGCCCGATCTGTTCGGCACTTTCGCAAAACCGAGAAGAATAAGAAAACATCGTCAGGCATTCCTTACAAAAATTGACTTTAGACTGTCTATAGAAAGTCTATAGACTTTTGTATAGACGAAAGTCGATAAAGTTTCTACTTCCTTTTTTTTTCTATTCGCAGTCTTAGACGGTCTGCAGAAGAAGTCAATATGGTGTTTGTTTCTTTTTGTCTACTTCCCCTCTATTGACTACCTATATACAAAAGTCGATTCAGTCTATATATTCTTGTTCATTCTTGGTCTTTAGGCTGTCTATAGACGAGAGTCGATAAGGTCTATATTTCTTCTTGCCTATTCCCAGTCTACGTAGTTCTTCGCGAACACGCACATGTACACATTCACGTACACCACCCCCCCGGCACACGCACACGCACACACACACACACACGCACACACACACACACACACACACACACACACACACACACACATATATATATATATATATATATATATATATCATATATCATATATCATATATCATATATATATATATATATATATATATATATATATATATATATATATATATATATATATATATATATATATATATATATATATATATATATATATATATATATACACACACACACACAAACACACACACACATATATATATATATATATATATATATATATATATATATATATATATATATATATATATATATATATATATATATATATATATATATATATATATTGCTACGCGACCGGCCGCTCGAGTCACATTGCGTATAATCGCGGGCTTCTTCACGCTCGGAAAAACACTTCTATGGAGCACGTGTTGAGCAACAGAAAGCTGTATCGGGAGTTTCTCGGTTGCTCTATAATGTTGTCATTGAGAATTTTTATCTAGTTACAATAAGTGAGAAATTAATTAACACTAATTATCTAATCGGGGAATGCAAAAAAATAATCTGAGTATCTCCAAGCGACGGCAAACAACATTACCTTGGTTCTCTCCAGCTACGTAGCATTTGCATATTTTAAAGTCTGGCTCAAAAAAAGTGAAACACCCCGTATACTTCATTGCAATTCGAATTATTTTCCACGGTTTCCTATATCGCAACCAGTGAAGGAGATAGGACGGGACATCACCAAAGGTCATGTTAACTTGTGCGAACAGCTCGTATACCGATTGTGGTAAGGTGTGAAATGAAGTAGAAAACCGCCGATACTGTAAAATTCTCATTGCTTCAGGTTTACATGCCGTCTATAGATTGACAATAGACAAAACTCGTTAATCTCGGCCCAACCGGTGTACGCTGTAACCAAGCGCAGGTGCCGGTGGATAATACGGAGCTGCGTTTGATATAAGGAACTCAAGTTATATACTGCTGAGATTGCTGTAGAGCCTATTTGTTGACTTTACTATACGCATAGTATTATAAGGGGAACAAATGTTCGTATGTCGTATGGCAAATGTCGTACGGCATTTGTTCACTGCATGATATGATCTACGTAGTCACTCTCGGCAATCCAAAGACAATCTTCACAGTTGTCATAGCATGACTTTTGCGGCAGTAGAATAAAGAAAGCAAAACGCCGATTCAATCGTGATAATAGATGTTATGAACGCCAACTTTAGCTACAATTGGATTCCAAGCAGGCATCCAGAAAACAGCACAAAGACTAGTGATGTTTGTAACTGACAACGCGTACTTTGTCACTTTGCGATGAACCGATGTCGCGCATGTGGTGTGCGCGTTGTGTGTCATCCGATTCTCACATACCTTTCACATTGTCCTCATACCTCGGGGAAGACAACGAAGTGTGTGTTCTGTGGAACGCTGCTTTTTTGTCTCTGCGAATTTCAAGCTACTTTGTGAGAGACGCCGCTCCCTTAACTACGGCGATGGACGTGGAGTAACCTGGAGGGGGCCGGGTCCTCCACGTCAACAGCGGCCGCTCCGGGAAAGCGGTCTAGTCGCCCGAGTTACACCAACAACGAGGACATTGTGATCTATTCAACGACCAGTGATGAAACCTCGGATGACAGTGACTTCGTGCCCGTAATAAAGCACAAAGCAAAGAGTAGACTCGCCTGGACATCTCCTTCCACAAGTAAGACAACTGTGGTCCCGAGGCGAAAGTCATTGGACCACACAAATTTATTCGTGCCTGTGACTGCTAGCGGCAAGCTAAACCGGCTCAACCGCCAAGCTACATCTGTGTCACTCGAGGCCCTTGTTGCGGATCAGATCAAAGATGTAAGGATCAACGCCCGAAATAACATTCTCGCTATAGATGTCACAAACCGCAGCGCACTAGACGTTCTGAGTAACGTCAAGGTGCTGGATAGCGTCAACGTACGCTGCTATAAACAAGACGATCATGACTCTACGGCCGGTGTGGTGCATGACGTAGACAATCCCATAAGCGATGCTGACCTGCATATACTCATCAAGCCAGCGACAGAGGGAATTGCCATATTGCAAGCCCATTGCCTGGGGAATTCGCACTCTGCGAACCTAACATTTAAAGGAGACAGCCTACCGTCACATGTCAAGGTCGGGCACTTCCGACACGTAGTACGGCCTTTTGTGCCAAGGCCGCTTCAGCCCCAGAAGTGTCAAAACATCGGGCACGTCAGTGCGGTTTGCACAAATGGTGTCGTGTGCTCACGATGCTCTGGGTGGAAAGAGCTCCGACGCATGTCGTGCAGAAAACCAAAGTGCGCCAATTGTCAAGTCTCTCACGATGCATCTTCAAAGAATTGCCCACGTGTGAAAAATGAGCTAAAGGTCTTGAGGCAAATGGTCAGGGATGGTTCGTCACACAGGGAGGCTACCGCTAAGGTGCGACGTCGGCGTTCACATCGCCGGAGATCTAGGAAACCCACTGCCATTGCTAAGGATGCACCGCGTCCACCGACAGTCCACAAACTTCCACAGACAACTAGCAATACTAGCAACGAAGTTCCCAAGCAGACAGTCTCCAATATCGTCGCCTCATGCGAGGAGTGGCCGCCGTTGCCACGGCTAGACCAAGCAGCAGAGCAGCAAGATGTAGCACCCTCGCCGAATTATGCTTCACCTTCTGGCAGCAGCCCAGACGATGACAAACAAGTCGTCACCATGATACGGCCCTCAGGAACACGCTACGAGTAGCACTGACTGCTATACACACTCCGGCGGCTCGAGGTGCACTTCAGATACTGAATGCTCTGAATCCGGTACTGTCCGGTCTTGAGAAGCACCATGGCTGCTCCTCAGCACTAGCTCGTTCCTTGAAGAAGTCAGGCAAGCGTTCATCTTCCAGTGGAATGCCGCATTTCTGAATTTCGTCCCTTTTTTTTAAGCCCAAATTTGTGAGCCAAACATTGAGAGCGCCATCCGCCTATTAGGATATGAAGCTTTCATGTCTGCCACCTGTAGCGACCACAACAAAGTCATCATTTACGTCAGATGCGATTTCACTTATGTTTTACAGCCAGTGGCACCTGATGACGACAATCAGTAGGCATGTTTGAAATGCGAGAACGTTTTACTCACGCTGGTAGGTGACTACATTTCACCTTCGAGTCGATTTGACAACGCAAGACTAAGTACAATTTCAACAACGACACCCGGATCATGGATTCTTACCGGCGATTTCAATGCGCATCACCCGCTATGGGGAAGCTTGAAGATGGATTGTCGAGGAACACGTGTACTATTCTTCGCGTCGGACCATGAACTCTGCTGCCTAAATGATGGCAGTCCCACTTTTCTGCGGGAATTGACATACAGTAGCTCCCGGGACTTAACTTTTGTTTCAAGATGCCTCAATGCCAGTGTAAAATGGTTCCCGGACAACGAAACACATGGTAGTGACCACATTTCAACATATGTTAATATCGATGGCATACGCAAGTCACCCTCTACCGCAGTTCTTCAACGCATTGACTGGCTTAAATACGTTTCCCTTGCAGAAGAATTGCCGAAAGATTGAGCACTGTCCACCTGGCAACATCGAGGAACTCATTAACGACGCTGCTCGAGAAGCCACAAGAGTTTTTAGGCCTATTCCTAAATTGTCTGAACTCGAAGCAGAATTGGAGCGGCTTCGAGTAATTCGCCGTCGCGCGGAACGAATGTACAGGCACACCAAGTCCATCTACGACCTAAGGGAGGCGAGACGCTTACAGAAGATCCAGCGTCGGATCAACTCCCTGCAATCGCTAAGATGGAAGACTTTTTGTGATTCCCTTGTTCCCCATAAACCTCTATCACATATATGGAGAACGGAGCGCGGTCTTCGAACATCACCACAACAACGCCGCCCCTTCAAATGCCTGGCTCTCTGTCAAGGTCGCCGAGAAACCGACGTAGCGGAGGATTTCTGTTTAAGGGTTGCTGGTCTATCGTCCTCGTTCCCCGTGCATGATCCCATTGACGTTCTAATCTAGCGGGATTCTCGTATGGACAATCTGTTTTCCATCGAGGAGTTACAAGCGGCGTTGGCAGCTTGTAGACGTTCCTCATTGCCTGGGCCTGACGGGGTGACATACGCAGCTCTTGGCAAACTCGGTCAAACAGCCCGGCATGCTCTTCAAGAGGTGAACAACAATTCATGGCGTGAAGGAGAGGTTACAGCTGCATGGAAGTCCAGCCGCCTTGTGTCTCTGCTAAAACCAGGTAAATCACCCCTAGACGTGGTGTCTTACCGTCCCATTGCTCTGGCCAGTTGCCTAGGAAAGGTGATGGAGAGGAAGGTGCTGACGCGTCTAGAGTGGTATCTAGAACACTACAATATATACCCTGACGCTATGGCAGGCTTCCAACGCAGACGCTGTTCTGTAGACAACGTCATAGATCTTGTCTCGTCTGTTCAGCACGAAAAAAGCCTAAGAAGACTGTTAACGGCGATGTTCCTGGATGTCAAAGGCGCTTATGACAACGTAACACATTGAGCCATCCTGGACGCCTTGGGCGATGTCGGCCTAGGTGGCTTTGTGTTTCGATGGATATTCAGCTACTTGAAGGACAGGTCATTCTTTGGGCAAACAGAGGAAGGTGCATCATCACAACACAACACCTACCGTGGAGTACCACAAGGCGGAGTCTTGAGCCCCACTCTGTTTAACCTCGTGCTCATCGACCTGGTTCATACCCTTCCACAATCCAACCATTGTATGTCAATATATGCAGACGATATATGCATTTGGTCAGAAGCGACCCGTCCACAGGTGCGCGCCAGACTCCAAAAAGCGGCCACACTACCATCAAGCTATCTTCGAGCACGAGGTTTGGAGGTGTCCTGCTAAAAGTGCTCTATGGTCGCTATCACGCGCACAGCAATGCGACCATACGTTGTTAGAATTAATGGACAGCCTATTGCCTACGAGAAGACGCACAGTTTTCTAGGAGTGATAATAGATCGATACCTCTCCTGAAGTCCTCACGTCTCTTACCTAAAAAGGAAACTAGTGATGATAACAGACGCGCTCAGATTTCTTGCAGGAAAGTCATGGGGTGCTTCTGTGAGTGCGATGCTCCAACTCTATAGCGCACTGTTTCTGGGTCTCCTACGCTACATCTTACCTGTAGTAGGTGGTACCGGTAAAACCAACCTCCGAGCCCTCAAGTCTGTACAAGCTCAAGCTCAGCGAATTTGTCTAGGCCTTCCGAGGTGTGCATCCACGGCAGCAACAATAGCCATCGCGCATGACCACCCCATCAATACGTATATTCATGTCGACTCTTTAAAAATGCACATCAGGCACTTCGCCAGACTTCCATCGCATTATTTCGCCTCCCTTCCTGCCGCTCGACCTCGTTCAGCGTTTAGCAGAATTATTGCCACCAACCATGGAAGTTTACCGTCAAACTTCACACCTGCCGCCCGACCATCTCTACCACTGTGGTGTCTGCATCCACTCCAGACACTTCTTGTCATCCCCCGCATCAAAAAGAAAATGGAGATGTCATCTTTCGCCCTCAAACAAACCGTGCTTTCATTCCTACATGACAAACACAGCGAACACACCCACGTTTACACGGATGGTTCTGTCTCGTCTAAAAGTTCAGCTGGAGCAGTGGTACTTCCAACTCAATCTGTCACCATCAAATTCAAGACGTCTCACGTTACATCATCGACGGCTGCAGAACTCGCAGCTATCCGTGCTGCTCTGGAATTTATTGGTACCAAATCACCACATTCATGGTCTATCGTTTGTGATTCAAAGGTAGCTCTCCAGTGTCTGCTCTCCCCTTTCAACCACGGACCTAATGTGCAATTAGTCGCAGACATCCGACTACTCCACCGTTACGCAATCGACAAGGGGCACTAGGTCATCTACCAGTGGATACCGAGTCACTGCAGAATTTCGGGAAATCACAGTGCGGATGACGCTGCCCGGTCGGCCCATGATGGTGCCCAGATTATACCCATACCGCTGTCAAGAACAGATGCAGCCTCAAGTCTTCGCTCCCTCTCACGCGAGCTTACGTAAACTCTGTGAAACACCAGTGAATTCACGAACGCACGTCTTCACAGGTTGTATCCAAGTTTGCAACTCCGTCTTCCAATAGGGTTGCCACGAGTGGAAGCAACACTTCTGCGCCGCCTATGGCACGGCGTGACATTCACGAACTCTCATTCCTTGCGCATTGAAATGGCCGACAGCCCTGCTTTCTACACCCGCGGCTGCGAGGAGACGATCGCGCACCTCTTCTGTGACTCTCCACGTTACAATGTGCCAAGAAAAGTGCTTGTGACTGCGCTCGAAAAACTGGATAATCGCCCCTTCAAAGATGAGAAAGTTCTAGAACACTGGTCCAGGCGAGTTTCGGAACTCAAGGCCTTAAGAGCTTTGCTGGAGTTATTAAGGGCCTGTGAATAGGGCGACCGCCCTTGACTGTCGTTGCGCGTAACATCGCATTACTGCGTGAATTTTTGTCGTTTTTTCTCTCTTCTTTCTCTTTTCATTCCCTTTACTCCTTTCCTCAGCACAGGGCAGCCAGCCTGTGTTTACTGGCTAACCTACCTGTATTTCCGTCCCTTTTGTCTCTCTCTCTCTCTCTCTCTCTCTCTCTCTCTCTCTCTCATACCTCGGCTGCATCACTAACATCGGGTGGTTTTTCGTTCACTGATATTCTGCAGTATAAACTCATCAAAGTTTCTCATTCATTTAAAATATGTGCCAAATTCTCTGAGCTCACCCTGTATATCGCAGGCGGTATGCCTGCGTGGCCACGCATGTGAGTACGTCATTGCTGTACTGATTGCTTTAACCTATTATCGGAACGGAAAATTTGCACTAACATACGTGCGCGTATCACATTTCTCGGTACGCTGGAATATATGCTACAAACGCACTGTATTACTCATCGTCGCTGGCGACAATGCAAGCGCCTGAAGGGCCCTGTAACGTCTTTTACAATGTGCGCATTCATCCATGTGTGCGTTCCAGTTTCATACGATAGCCCACAGCCTTTGTAATAGAACTTGCCAGCGCATTTCCTTCATCCATGAAAAAAAAAAATGGAAATGGAAAGGAAGCCGTTCCACTCGCATGACGCGCAGAGAGAGAGAGAAAGAGGCACAAAAAAATGAAAAAGAGAAAGACGCTCAGACTTCTCGGAGCGCGCACAGCGCCCTGGGCGCCAGGAGCTCCTGCGCATGCGCAATCGCGTTGCGCCATCTGTCCGCGTCAATTTCAATTCTCAACGAGTGCGCTAGGCAAGTAAACGCTTGTAGCGGTGTGCGGTGTCGGCCTGCACCTTGGTGTCTGTGTATGCGTATCTTCTTTATCGCATCACACGTCAACTACACTGAAGGATAAATTTTCGCAAAGATGTTTTCCGTCAATAGCTCATGATTAGGTGAGTGCATTTTGTAGCACGAACCGGCTGCATGTAGCGCAGGCGGCTCGGGCATAGTGTCGGTTTCTCATTTTCATGATTTCTTGTTCTCGCTTCTACTATACGGAATGGTTTACGGCAAGCGATCGCTCAGTCTTGTTGATTTTAGCGTCATAGTTGATGTGCGTAAAAAAAAAGTACACGATGTTTTACCTTGATACTAAGCTTCCACTAAGCGGATTGTGTGTGTTGAGCAGCCAGTGGGATAGATCTCATTTCGTGGCGTTCGATCCGGCCGCGATGAATGCTGCGCCGCATGTCTAGTGAAATTCTCGTGACACGCTTTACGTATATATCTCGAAATTGTGTTAGCATGAAGAATTTTTAAACAGAGACGTATAGTTGAATAAATGCTGGCGTACTCGGATGAAAGGCCGTGTTTTCGAGGCATGCATCAGCAATGTGTGCGCGGCTGTTTTCGTATAGTTGAAAAGTAGCAGTATTTTTAAGGTTCCTGGCAACCAATCTAAATAATTTTGTGAAGTTACCGCAAGCAACACACGACACTTGAAGGAATATCTAGATTCACCCAATCTAAATATATGCAACAACAAATGCTTTTGGAGCATGAAACCTGCTATAACTCGGTCACTCACAACTTAGCCAAAAAATTTAGAGAACAATAAATTTGTCGCTGGGGGAAGCACCTTTACATGTTTCAAACTGAAGGCATCGCGTTTGTCAATAGTTGGAAGCATGACCTACTGAACTCCAGACCCGCACAGATCTCCCCGCTCCTGCACGCCTGGTCTAGTTTGCCCCTTTTGTCGCCAGGGTCAGCACGTACGAGCAGAGTGGCGCTAGTGATAACCTGTTCGCTGTTGTCTGCTTCTGTGATCTGTCCAGCGCTCGTGCTGCCGTTTCGGCAGGCACAAAGCGCTTGTATTGGTGGTAAATAAATAAATTCACAAATATAAAAAGAAAACAAAAATTTGCGAACGATTTGCGTTTGAATAGTGAAACTAGAGGAGGAGAGCAGTGCAAGGAATGTAAACAACGAGCATAGGCGGAAGCAGCAATGCTAGATCGTCGGCATAAATTTCCCTTTTCTAAGAGACTGGAAAAATTGTTTTAAAAGATTCGTAGGATAATCTAGCTTTATGGGGTTGATTACAGATAGCCTAATGTCGTAGATGACGTTAGGATTTACTGCTGTGTGCCGTAGTGAAAGGCAGATGATCTGGTAAAAGCATTCACGAGTAAGTCCTCCGACAGATATGTGCAATAGGTTGATCGAGTCTGTTTCAAGAAAAGGTGAGCATATTTTGTTTTTAATGTCGTTCGATGTCTAGCTCAGTAGAAAGCTTGCAAAAACGACCCCGCTGCTTTAAAACGTGCTGCACTGCAGGCCATAAATTGTGTCACGGAACTCTTTTCAAACTATAAAGCCAGCTTTTCTGCGTGGTACGGGGGCAGCATAACGGTGGTGCGAAAGAAACGTACGCAGTGAAGCTGTGTGCGTAATTCTCTTTTTGAACTCACGACACATTCACGGACAACTTTTAAAAGTTAAAATGAGTGGTAATTGTTCTGTCGTCGAATATTACAGTGGTTTCCAGTTTCTAAAGAGCGCAGAAGCGAACTTTACAACGTACACAATGAAAGTGTTGCGTACTTGACGACCTCTACAAACAATGTGACTTATAATAATCTGCAAGATTTGTGCGGTTTGCTACTGCCTGAAAAAGGCAATAGAAGCGGCTATCTAACGCTATTTTAGAGAGCCGCGGGCTACGTGCTCCGACATTTTTAGGTTCGGGCAGTCAACTTTTGGAGCCAAGTGACCGATCAAAGCCTTGTGACCTCACTGTCACTGTGTTCGCAAAAATCATCAACTAGACAAGCAGTTCGTCACAACACAACAGCCGCCGTACTAATTACAACACCGCACCAGTCAACCGTAGAGTAGCAGACGAACAGCTTATAAAAGCGACACCAACGGCCAATGGTTGAACGAAAGTGGGCGCGAGTGGCTCCCATAGAAACCGGATATCAGTGCAGGTCTGGAGTTCCAGTAGGTCGTGGTTGGAAGATTTCTTTTTTTTTATATATAAATAGTTTAGCAGCAGAAGTTATATTTCGCGCTATTTGAAAAGCGTTAAGCGCTTTTTGATGCTTCGGTGTTATGCAGTTTACGTGCTGTTAATCTCTAGGCAGCAGCTGACGCAGATTCGTATTGTGCCAATCATGCATGCTATGAAGCCCTTGTCGTGCGTAATAAGTGTTCCGGTTTTCATTACTGGTGCATTTAGTGCCGTCGTCTTGGACAGACTGTATACTATATGCGCTGTACAAAAGAAAAAAGAGCCAGATTATCCATTTGGTATGCACCGACATGTGTATGCATTCAAGGAAGGAAGGAAAAAGTGGAGAAGGAAGGCAGGGAGGTTAACCAGTTTTGCCTAACCGGTTTGCTACCCTACACATGGGAGCGGGATGGGGGGGATGAAAGATGGGGAGAAGAGATAGAGGGCACATAACACGGCACACACATCGTTGGTTACAGTCTGTCACTCTTGTGCGGTACGTGACATCACTGTCACAGCCGCTTGTCCAAGCCCGTATCCTTCATAAACCGAAGTAGTCCCTTCGTCGCCTTCAGCTGCGATGTCTTCAGTCGGCGATATGTGAAAATGGTTGCAACTGACAATGGTCTATTGTCAAGGTGCGCTAGAACGGACGCCATGGACTGTCTCTGAACATTATATTCAGGACGAATCGTGGCTGAGAAGAAGACGAAGTGTCTTTCAGGCAGAACGCCGGCTCTTCCAGCTCTACTCATTTTGTGAATTTCTTAGACTTTGCTAGTGGACTGCTATTTCTTCCTTAACTGCGATGGAGATGGAGCCTCACGCGCGTCCGCCGGGCTCGGCAGTGCCCGCGGCGGCAGCCTCCAGGAAGCGCAACGGCACCGAGAGCGACACTGACAGCGACGACACCATGCAGTACTATGTCAGCAGTGAAGATTCTTGCGACGACACCTTCGAGCTGGTGCGGAGTCGCAAAGCAAAGCGAAGATTTCTCAGCGCATCATCGAATTCGAATGAGTCCACCGTGAGATCTTCGCGGGATACCGAGGAGCTCACCATCCTGTTCTCGCCAGTTCTCGCCAGTGACAACCTGAGACGCCTCAACAGGCAAGCCGTGTCTTCTCATCTAGAGGCGCTGGCTCCAAACGAAATCAAAGACATCAGGGTGAACACCCGTAAGAACGTGCTAGCTATTGACGTAGAACACGCGGCTGCGTTGGATTCCTTGCGCAAGGTCACGGAACTTGGCGGGATGAAAGTCCGCCCTTATATTCCGCTCGGCAAACAAGTCCGTACTGGCGTAATTTACGATGTTGACGAGACCATCGTCGACTCCGATCTGTCAATCTTAATCAAGCCAGCTACGGAAAACACCATCATCACAAACGCGTTTCGTCTCGGCACGTCACGGTGTGTGAAGATCATATTTAATGGCGAATCCCTCCCATCGCACGTAAAAGTGGGCCACTTCCGACACGCAGTTCGCCCCTTTATACCAAAACCGCGGCAGTGCTGGAATTGCAAGAAGCTTGGACATGTGAGTAGTGTGTGCAATAACACTACCGTCTGTTCTCGCTGCACTGGGCCCCACACCACAAACACGTGCGAGGCCAGTGTGCTGAAGTGCACAAACTGCAGCGGCCCTCACGATGCATCTTCGAAGGAATGCCCTTTGATTCGAAAGGAAATGCAAATATTGAAGAAAATGGTTAGAGACCACTCGTCTCACCGAGAAGCAGCAGCATCGATTAAGCGACGACGATCACGTCGCCGACGTCGATCAAGAGCCTCCAAAGCCTCTGCAGAACGCCACACACGTATATTACCACCCACTCTTCCGCCCAGGTCAAACGCAGTCAGCTCAAAGGACAAGGGTGCACCGAACAGCACGGCTGCTGACGCGTGGCCTGCACTCCCGAAGCTACATGCCCCTACTGAGCGAAATGATACTTCTACAGTAGGGGACACTTCGTCTGTTCCTGATAAATTGGCGGACCAAGATCAACAAATTGTTGTTATGATCAGCTCTCTGGTGCGTGCTATTCGTGTTCTACTGGACAAGCTACAGACACCAACAGCTCGAAGTGCATTGCAAGTGCTGGATGCCATCAGTCCGGTTCTGGCGAGCCTTCAGAAGTCCACTGCTTGAGAACTTCTACAGCAGAACCATGGCTCATCGACAACAACAAAGATCGTTCCGGGATGATGTGAGAAGTGCCTCCATATTCCAATGGAATGCGAGAGGCCTGAGGTCTCGTATTTCGGATTTCCGACAGTTCGTATTTGCAAACCATTTTCCTATACTGGTAATCTGTGAGCCGAACTTATCAGCCTGCATAAGACTATCGGGATATGAATCTTTTCTTTCAAACACGTGTGTCTGTAGTAGTAAGGTTCTGGTTTACATTCGCAAGGACCTTACGTATTTTTCCCAACACGTAGCGCCACACGACGGTAACCAATACGTCTGTGTTACTGTGAAAAAGAAGAAGCTGTCTTTTACTCTTATTGGCGTCTACCTTTCCCCAACAAGTCAGTTTGATAGAAAAAGACTGGAAGATATTATGGCTGATACTCCCGGTCCTTGGATAATAACAGGGGACTTCAACGCTCACCACCATATATGGGGAAGCTCCAGGATAAATTCGAGGGGCAGGTCACTAGTATCCTTTGCATCAGGCCACAACCTGTGTCTTCTAAATGACGGAAGCCCGACATTTCTGCGAGGAACTACATACAGTAGCTGCCTTGACTTGACTTTGGTGTCACGTTGCCTGACTTTGAGCGTGCAGTGGTTCACTGATGTTGAAACCCATGGAAGTGATCATATACCGACCTATGTGAGAATCGATGGACTAGACGCCGCATTACCGGTTGTCTCTCGCCAAATCGACTGGTCAGTCTTTCAAGATCGCGTAGAAGACACATGCAAGACACATATTGCACGCAGATTAGAAGACATAATTGCTGACGCTATGCAAGATTGTACACGCCGCTTCACACATCCATCAAAGCGTACAGAGAATGACATTGAATTGGAAAGGCTTCGTGCACTACGTCGCCGAGCTGAAAGGAGGTACAGGCGCACGAAGTCAATTCTTGACCTCAGAGAAGCTCGGGGCATGCAAAAGAAGATCAAACGCCGAATGGATAAGCTAGCGGATCAAAGATGGAAATGTTTTTGCGACTCACTAGACCCCCGCAAGCCATTGTCCTGTGTGTGGCGTACCCTACGGGGTCTTTGCTCAAGTCCCCAGCAACGACACCCATTCAACGCCCTTGCTCTCTATCAAAACCGCCGCGAGATAGACGTCGCAGAGGAATTTTGTGCGAACGTCGCTGGCGGCACAGTTTCAGTCCCTGACATGGCTCTAGGCAACATCCCCGGCCCACGAGATGCAAGTATGGACGCTCCATTCTCTATGGAAGAGTTAGAAGCTGCTATGGCGCTATGTAGGTGTTCGTCTTCACCAGGACCCGATGGCATAACATATACTGCTTTGCGCCACCTAGGCAGAGAAGCACGAAGAGAACTCCTCAGCCTTTTTAATACTTCATGGCAAGATGGTGTCGTCCCACAGGAATGGAAACGCAGCCGCCTGGTACCGCTTCTAAAAGCAGGAAAGTCACCGCTCGAATTGGCATCCTATCGGCCTATAGCTCTTGCCAGCTGCGTCGGGAAGCTTATGGAACGTATGATCCTCATGCGTCTCGAATGGTACCTTGAACATCATAAAATTTACCCTGACTCTATGGCGGGATTTCGACGCGGTCGTTCATCGATTGACAGTGTCATCGATCTAGTATCATCTGTGGAACAACAAAAATCTCGGAAGCGATTATCAGTAGCGCTCTTTCTTGACGTGAAAGGCGCTTACGACAACGTTTGCCATCAAACCATTCTAGACGCACTTCTGACAATTGAACTAGGAGGGCGAGTCTATCGATGGGTCAGTAACTACTTGACACAAAGGTCCTTGTTCGTATCAACGGAAGATGGTCCGACTACCGACCACTACACATGCCGAGGCGTTCCCCAAGGCGGTGTTCTAAGCCCTATTCTTTTCAACCTCGCGCTTCTTGGGCTGGCCGAATCCCTACCGGAAACAGTGAGTGTTTCAATCTACGCCGACGACATCTGCATCTGGACATCAGCGGTCACTCGCCTGCAGGTTCGCGCACGGCTACAGAAAGCAGCAACACAGGCATCAGACTACCTTCACACACAAGGCCTTACCATCTCAACAGAAAAATGTGCATTAGTCGCTTTTACGCGAAAAACGATGACTCCTTATCCAGTATGCATCAATGGTCAGCCTATCTCCTACAAGAGAAATCACCGGTTTTTGGGTGTCATTGTAGACCGGGACCTCACTTGGAGCCCTCATGTTGCCCACTTAAAGAAGAAGCTCACATCTATTGTTCACGTCTTCAAGTTCATCGCCGGCAAAACATGGGGATCGTCAGTGGGCTCCATGCTACAGTTATATCGAGCACTGTTCATCGGATTCCTACGCTATAGCTCCCCCGTGCTTGCTAAAACATGCAAGTCAAATCTTCGAGAACTTCAGAGCGTGCAGGCACAGGCACTACGTGTTTGCCTAGGCCTTCCGCGCAGCGCCTCGACAGTTGGAACCATTATAATCGCTCAAGACCATCCGATCACAACTTACATTAGCACCGAAACGCTTAGAGCCCATGTTCGTCATGCTTCACGGATGCAGTCAAGCTTTCTTGCGTGCCTGCCAGAACGACGACCACAGGCGTCCTTCTCCAACAAGGTCAACATCCATCGTGCCTCCTTACCATCGGGTTTCACACCCTCTGCACGTTCAACCTCAGCTTTGTGGTGTTTAAAACAACCTCAAGTGCGTCTTACGATTCCAGGGATAAGAAAGAAGACCGACCTGCCTACCTTGGCCTTGAAGCAAGCAGCTCTGGATTGTTTGCACACTTTCTACTTTGATCGAGTACATATATATACGGATGGCTCTTCCACTCAGACCAGCTCCACCAGCGCAGTGGTTATACCATCCCGTTCACTAAGCATCCAATACAAGATTTCGCACTTGACAACATCGACTAGTGCGGAGCTTGTTGCCCTCCGAGGTGCCGTTGATTATATTAATAACCAACCGGCTAATCGGTGGGCTATATTCTGCGATTCGAAGGCGGCCTTACAATGTCTTCTGGCATCTCTTCGTCGCGGGTCATGCGAACAGCTCGTGTCGGAGATACGAGAAATGCACCATCACATGATCGCGAAAGGACACGACGTCGTGTTTCAGTGGCTGCCTGGTCATTGCGGTTTCTCCGGCAACGACCTCGCTGACGAAGCTGCTCGAAAAGCTCACGAGGGAGCAACCCTTGTTTCAATACCTTTATCGCGGACCGACGCTGCCCAACACTTGGGCAAGCTAGCGCACTCTTTGACATTGGAGAAGTGGCGCACACCTGAATTCACTCACCATCGCTTGCATTCCCTCGATCCCTATATGCAACTGCGGCTGTTACCAGGTCTTCCGCGAAATGAGGAAACAGTGCTGTGCCGCTTACGTTTGGGCGTCGCATTCACAAATGCTTATGCATTTCTGATTGGAATGGCTGATAGCGCCGAGTGCAATGCCTGCGGTGTCGAGGAAACCATCGAACACCTACTGTGCTACTGCCAATCTTATGAAAATGAAAGGCAAGACCTCTGCACAGCTGTCCATCAGCTAGATGGAAAGCCGTTCACCTTGAACAAGATCTTGGGATCATGGCCTCGCATATCACAGCTACAAAAGGCCACAAAAGCGCTGCTGCGATATTTGAAAGCGACCGGATTGAGTCAGCGTCTGTGATCCAGACTGAGTGACCGACTGATATCTCCAGTGGACTTTCTCTTTTGCCTTTTTTTTTTAATCTTTCCGTCCCCCTTTCCCTTTCCCCAGTGTAGGGTAGCCAACCGGGCTCAGCCCTGGTTAACCTCCCTACCTTTCATTTATCATTTTCTCTCTCTCTCTCTATATTCAGGACAGTCGCACAGAATGTGTTCCAGCGTCTCCTCGCAAAGACAGGCGTTGCAGAGAGCGTTGTCGGCCATTCCAATGCGAAACGAGTAAGATTTCGTGAAGGCCACCCCTAGCCATAAGCGATAAAGCAGGGTGGCCTCACTTCGGCGGAGTCCGGTTGGCATACAGAGATGCATCAAGGAGGGCAGGTCGTGTTGATGATTGCTGCGGTTGGTCTGGCTGCTTGGTGTGCACCATAGAAAGAGCGTGATCTCCCGTGCAAGCACTTGAAGTCTGCTGGCTGCGTCGGACCGTGAAAGTGGTATGGCCTCTTCCTGTGTGTCTTCAAGAGCTGTCCGAGCGGCTTTATCGGCGTCTTCATTTCCGATGACGCCGCAGTGACTTGGCAGCCACTGAAACGTCACGTGATGTCCTTTCTCATGTGATGTATGGAGTAGGCATCTAATATCGAATACGAGCTGTTCGAATGGCCCGCGACGCAGAGCTGATAGTACAGATTGTAGGGCTGCCTTTGAGTCGCTGAAAATTGACCATCGTCGAGGTGGTTCCCGATTGACAAAACAAAGTGCAGCTCGAAGAGCAGCTAGTTCCGCAGATGTAGATGTCGTTGGGTGGTCAGTCCTAAAGCTGATGGTAATACCTCTTTCTGGGACGACTACAGCACCGGACGAACACTGGATGTTTGTGGAACCGTCAGTATAAATATGTGCACTGTCTGCGTACCTCTCGTGCAGAAGAAGCAGAGACAGTTGTTTCAGCACAGGCGACGACAGCTCAGACTTTTTCCCGATTCCTGGCACGTTGAAATGGACTGTGGGGCTGACAAGGCACCAAGGGGGCATCGATGGTTTAGATGCAGCGGTGAAGCCCGAGAGAAGTTTGTCGTTGTACTTGATTCAAAATTCAAAGAAACCATGAGCGCCGCCTTAAGATGAATGAGAGCGCATGTGCAACCTAAAAACACCAGTTCATCTATTAATGTAATTGACGGCTTACTAACCGAGTCACCTTCAGCACTCGCTGCTACTTCAATGCTAAGTCTGGTGCATTCATTAGGATGCCTATAGCTAAAATAGTGGTTTCTTCAAAAAGCGGGATACAGCCGCATTGTGCGCAAAACACCTAGAAACCCTTCCCGGCCTTCTCGCACTTTATTGCTATGTTCTAGCAACCTAACATTGAGACATCTACCTGACTGCTCCAAAACAACTTGCCTAGCTTTGTGTCAGAACTAGTCCTGTTGCTAAGGAACGTAGGATTTGCAGTATTAACGATAGAATAAAAGTATACAGTTCGTTCGAAAGGTGTTGTGTACAAGGTACCCCTGAAATGGGATCGGTCTTATATAGGGCAGACAAGTGTCTCAATGTTAGGTTGCTAGAACATAGCAATAAAGTGCGAAAAGGGCGGGAAAGTTTTCTAGGTGTCCATTGCGCACAATGCGGCTGTATGCCGCTTTATGAAGAAACCACTATCTCAGCTGCACCAGACTTACCATTTGAGCAGCAGCGATTGCTGAAGGTGACTCGGCTAGTAAGCCGTCAATTGCATTAACAGATAAAGAACTGTTCTTTTTTTTTGGGGGGGGGGGGAGGGGGGGGGTCGCACATGCGTTCTCGTTCATCATAAGGCTGCGGTCATTGTTTCTTTGAATTTTGAATGCACACTCATGTCGGTTTTATGCTTTGTGGGGGGCGCTTTTGTCTTGATGGGTCAGTATATATGTGTGTTACTCAAAATAAAGATCAGTTGGAAGTCAGCGCTTGTCTTCGTCGTTCTTTTGGTCCCTGCCTATGTACCCGCTGTAAGTGATGTTTGACCAAACTGAAGGCCATGAAATTCGGAGCTTTTCGGATAAATCCTTATCGTCAGTTGCAGGTTTTTTACCGCGAAGAAGAAAACCTTTTTTATAAAGAATGGTCCGACCGTCTTCGTTGTGGCGGAGTGTTTTTTTTTTTTTTCTCAACTTTTATTCAGGGCAAACACAACATTGTTCTGACTGTTGGGAGTCGCGTCAAAAAATTGATTAAAGCTAATGTGTGTGCAGAGCAGCGGCATTTGTAGGGTGCAGATCACTCTGTGTATACGCAGAGAGAATGTCTTCGTTTTTTCAAAGACAAACCAAGATTCGCAGTCATACTCGACATCGCAGTCGTCTCTAGCTATTTTTGATCGAGCTAATTGTGAAGGCCTTTTTTCTTAGTAGAATATCTCAGCAACAAATCTCAACGTAGATTTTTTTCTATTGTGAGATGGAGGATCTTTGGTGCACGTGAAAAACGAATAGCTTCCTGCAAGTATTTTGTTTGCACTGTGGAATAAAGAACATTCATTCAGTTCCATCCTAGACACTGTGCCTGCATTAGGCATAAATTTGTGCAACATCTCATCTATGTACGATATCTTTGAAAATTCTACGAGCGTAGTGACAAGTGTATATACTTATCTATCCTTTTCTCGGGGACTGCATTTCACCCGCTAACTTAACGTCGCAGCTCAGAGCAAGATGTGCCGGCATTATTTGGAACTTACTGGAACGTTATCGTTGTTTCTATATATTGTGTATGTTCCTGCCGAACCTTGTGCAATCAGATTATATGTGCGACAGAAATTGTGTGGTACTTTCCGGAAGGAACGTGGGCACACCGCTTACCCTGGAACTTTCGATGAGTCGCGTATAAAAGCCGATGCGCTTGACCCGCAGATCAAGTTTTCTACGATCGTCGACTGTGCTCACTGCTATTGTGTGCTTGGCTGACGTTTCTTTTTTTTCTGGGGGGGGCACGTGTTTGCCAAATAAATAGTTACTCTCGTGATTCACAGTTTTCGCTACTGTTTTCTTCACCGTCCCTACAACGCGACTATAGTTACTATATCGACCTAAGAGTATATTGTAGCGGGTACACGTATAAGATGGCATGGAATACCACAGACCCCATTAAACTTTATTTCCATCAATCATATATATATATATATATATATAATTACACTCCCGTTATGGCGATGGCGAACTCGATGGGACCGCGATAATCTGTTCATCTCATGAGAAGTTTGCGTAAAAGGAAATTATCCCCAAAACACCAAATCTACAATTCCTGGAATGCTCAAAAGACCACGCTGCGAAGTAATAAATCAACGGCATTTAATATCACAGGCCCGATGTAAAAATAAATATTTATTCAGTTTTCGTGATAGGAAGTTTGGCTTTATGCACTCAATGAAGCAATCGAGCATATTACCGGCGCTGTGCAAACCTGGGAGCAGTCACGAAAACCGACATTTCATCCAGGTTGCTCAGAAATTATTCAGCTCCTTCATCCCTGCCGGCTTCTCAGTCGTCGTCAACGCTGTTTGAGTTGTTCATGAACACATAAACACCGTCTACGTCGAAAGGACGGACTGATGGGCTAGTTCGATTTCATTTTATAATGTATGGCCCGAACGAGGCGCGCAATAAGACAGCTGACGGCAAAGATGTAACCTGCTTTGTTTCTCCTTTCTTTTTCTGTTGTACGGCTTTGTATATGTACTTACCAGGTGCAATAAACCTCTATTTGTTAGCCGCCCTCTTCGTCCTCTCTGTCATCTGCGGTTTCTCGAACAACGCGTTAATCATTAGCTTCTCGTGTAGCTTGCAAAGTCACGTACCTTGTCCAATCACATGTCCATTGACCAACCGCCCCGAAGTAGCCTGCCTATTTCAGCCTCTCGCTTAGCCATAAAAAGCAGACTTCAGTTCCGGCTTGCGGAGGTTTGGCTTAACCTAATAAGCGCTTCGCTTTATTCAAATTTGTTTCCCTTTTGTTCTATGGGTAACCTACAAAATGTTTATACCTGGTTCCTCATGTCCAAAATTTTGACTTAACCGAGTTCGCCTTAACGGCAATCTGCCTAGCTATAGTTCAGGCTTACTCACAATGATACTTCGCCGTAGATCCACTGCTCGTTCTTTTTCTCTTTTCTCTTTTTTTCAAACGAGACACGTACAGTTTCACAGAATCTCATGTGCTGGCGGGGAAATGTCATGCTATGCAAATAGCAATCAATAATGAGCTCCATTAAAGGAAAGAAGCTGGAAAGAAGATGTTATATCACGACGCCGTTTGAGGTTATTGAGACCTCCTTAATATATCCACATGTGCAGAAACAGCTCATCACGAAATACATATAGTGCCTTGACGCAGGTGGACATGGGTTATTTTATTGGTACGATTCCTTTTCTTAATTTATATGTGGAATCGTTTCTATTTCCTAGAAACTCATGCTTCTCTCTCGCTAGCACCACACAATACAAAGTGAACTTTTGTGCTTTCGTGACGCCATATCTAGACGTGTTGACTCGGCCTTCTCCGTATTCCAACAGTGACGTCTTCTGCTGTTAAGACACCAAGTCCTTTCTTAATGGTCAAGGGATCCTGCAAGATGTGAAAAGATAAGGACATGCATTTCACAATGTTCCCGATCTGTAGAATATTTATTATCTACTCTTAATTATCATATTTCTTCACAGAAAGAACTCCTTCGAATAGTTCCATAGTGTTGTTCCTTTCCACAAAACTTGGTCCACTCCCCGATAAAAGCAACTCCAGTTCGAGTTAGCGGCAGCCAAGAGTATAATGACTCTGTATGCCAAACAAAATTTTTTAGGATGCTAGCTGCGTGCATGCGTGAACAGAGAAGCGTATACGCACCTTTGTTTTATCTGTGCGAACGAACTGAACGCTATGTAACGAATGAAGCAGGCACAGCTTGACGGACTGAAGGGCGAGGCGCATCCCAATGCAGTTCCGTGGCCCAGCACCGAAAGGAAGATAAGTGTATGGTTGGACAGAGTCTACGTTCTCGTCGCTGAATCTAAGGAAGAAAGAGAAAAAGAGAGCAACATCTTTTTGAGCGGCGCTTACTGCTGTAAGGATTGTTTGTATAACAAAAATAGGACGAAACAACCCTGGTTGCTACGCAAACATGTGTCGCCATCTCGCTTTTGGGGGTGCTTATTTGTGGCACTGTGCTGCACTATGTGTCAAGCGCAGAGTTCCTTTTACCACCATGCTTTACCCGTACGCGGGAGCCAGCCGGTACTTCTGTCTCCACTTCCGCAAGGACCAGTTCGGAACACTGTGCAGCGTCTCAAAAACAGTGTCTGCGTTTTCGACCAAAAGCGCAGCGTCTCCATGACAGCGTCTGACACGAAAAGATAGTCAGACACAAATATATCGCGATTAGTTCCCAAAGAAAGCTAAGCACTTTAGGATTTGGTAGTTTCGCTGGAAAGTGTTGGAATCTCAGCGCTGACGCCCGTTGTTGCAAATGGGTCGCAAGCCCCAAGGGTAGCGTTGGCCTGGCGGCCTGGGGCAAAACTGGAAGCATCCGAAGGTCCCGGCAAAGCATGAGTCGACTGGTAACAGAACAACTTGTTTATTCTAACATCGCAAAAGAGCGGGGGGTCAGGTCGACCGAAGTGGAGAGACGGGAGAGCACGTAACTCAACGGAAGAAATCGGAGCCCCTCTCTCGGCGTCCGGGAGCAGCTGCTTTTATACTCTCGCAGTTGAGGGCAAGAGGAAGGCCTCGTGACGAGGCCACGTGACGGCGGGGCACGGACACGCTGAGAGACATGTTGAGACGAGTGTAGTGACGCATCCGCCGAGCCGGCGCCGGTCAGACCTCCTCGCTTCACACTTGGGGAGCTCCTCTCCCCGGCTGCCGCGCTTTGACAAGCGTGGGCACCAACATGCACACACACACACACGCACACACGAATACACGTGGCATCGAAACATGCCTGGACGCGCTTGGCGGGGAGGCGTTGAGGCAGCGCTCAACGGGCCAAAATGTCCGCCGCTTTGAATGAAGCCCCGGCGTCCGTTGCATCCGCGCCGGCTATACCGCGCGTCGTAGGCGAAACGTAACAGACCGCCCCGCCGGGGGAAGGAGATCCCGATGGTCAGGGGACTGCATCCGCTGTCCGGAGGGATGTCGCTCGATGATGCTCATAACCTGAAGTCGGGCGTCCTTCGGCGTTTCTTGAGCGCAGCGCACAGAGAAGGCCTCGTTCTCTCGTTCAGGTTCACACAGGACACTGCAAAGTGACTTCGGGAGAGTTGACATTTTTGTTCTCGTTCCCGGCAAGCGTTAGAACTACGCCGAAACTCAACCGCTCAGTCAGCAAGCACGAAACAACCCTCACCAAGTCCTGCCAGGCTCTTTCCCCTTTTATACCACTGCCTAGCTCCTTACAGTAGTCTAGCAGCACTCAGAACGCGTCCACAAATTGGAAAATTGCACTAGAAAGCACGTCATCACTTTGAAACACTACACAAAAGCAATATGTTAAAAATCCTGCCTCAGGAAGAAAAACATCAGTAACAAATAACTTTGCGGCTGATTCTTACGTTAGGGGCTTCGACTTAAGCCATCGGCGTTACCGTTGAGACTCCCCTTTTTGTAACGCACCTCAAAGGAATGTTGTTGCAAAGCGAGGCTCCAGCGCAGGAGGCGGCCATTTGTGGAAGAGATGGCCTGCAGCCATTGGAGAGGGCAGTGATCCGTCTCGAAGCATGCGAAGCGGAGATCGCAGCGAGCGACCGTACACTAGCTCAGCTGGCGCAAACCCCGTAGCCATATGCGGCGCGGTCCTTAATGCCAACGTCACCCCAGGCAGACACAGCTCCCAGTCAGTTTGTTGTTCAAACCACAATGCTCTCAACACGCGCTTCATGACGGAGTGGAGCTTCTCAACGGAATTCGACTGTGGGTGGTACACTGAGCTGTGTAACAGCTTTACCCCGCACCTTTCGAGAAAGGCTGTCTTCAAAGCGCTCGTAAACACCGTGCCCTGATCTGACTGGATTTCCGCAGGAAAACCAACTCGCGCAAATATGGACAGTAGTGCATTTACTATCTCAACTGAGCTGAGTTCTTTAAGCGGCACTGCTTCAGGGAACTTTGTCGCTGGGCAGATCACAGTCAAAATGTGTCTGTACCCCGTGGCTGTTACCGGCAGAGGTCCCACTGTATCAATAACGAGCCGTCTGAAAGGCTCCGTAATGATAGGTACCAACTTCAACGGCGCCTTCGATTTGTCCCCTGGTTTGCCCACCCGCTGACAGGTGTCGCATGTCTTCACAAAGTGGTCTGCGTCCCGAAAACACCCTGGCCAATAGTACTCTTGCAAGAGACGGTCCTTAGTTTTCTTAACTCCTAGGTGTCCGGACCACGAACCCCCATGCGACAAGCGCGACAGATCCTGACGATAGCACTGAGGCACGATCAGCTGATCGAACTCCACTCCCCTGCGGTCTAGATACTTCCGGTACAGGACCCCACCTCTTTCCACAAAGCAAGCATTTTTCTTGGCGATACCTTCCTTGACAATGCAGCGTATGTTTTCTAGGCTGCCATCCTTCTTTTGCTCGGCTATCAAAGCCGACCGGCTGACTTTTAGCAACCTATTAAGTCCGTCTGACGTAGGCGCGATGAGCAAATCTGCAGATAGCTCTTCTAACTTTCCCGCATCGGGAATTTCCTCTCCAGTATCTAGTGCCTTTAACGCTACAGGCTCAATTTTATTCAGTTTGGACGTGCTCTGAATATCAGCTTGCTGCGCCTCTGACCCTTTCTCATTGTTCGACAACGTCGGCCCCGCAACTACCGCCTTTGCAGCGAGCTCCCGAACCTTCGATCTGGTTAAGGCCTGAACGCTAGCCTCACCAAACAAAAGCCCCTTCTCGCGCAGGAGGTGATCGGACCTGTTCGAAAATAGGTACGGGTACTGGGGGGGCAGCATAGATGACACTGCGGCCTCCGTCTCAAGCGCTCCGAAAGGTCCTTCAATAAGCACTTTGGCTACGGGCAGACACACGCTATGAGCTTCCACGGCTTGCTTGATCCATGCGCACTCGCCCGTGAACATATCGGTTTCTACGTAAGAGGGGTGAACTACATCCATCGTAGCTGCGGAATCGCGAAGCACTCGGCACTCTTTCCCGTTCACGAGGAGGTCTCGCATGTAAGGCTCGAGAAGCTTCATGTTCTCGTCAGTGCTGCATAATGACAAAAACACGACTTTTGTTTTTGTTTCCGGACACTGCGCCGAAAAGTGACCCGGCTTCTGGCACGTATAACAAACGCGCGCTTGCCTCGTCTCGAACCGCTTTCTGCGTTCGGCTTCGGCTGCCGCCGTCTCCTTACGTTCGGTTGGACTGCTTTGACTCGCATCCGCACTACGTGTGTCCCCCTTTGCTCTCATGGGCGTGAACTTCGGCCTCTCAAACTTGGAACCAAATTCACCCTTTTGACCGTCCTTAGCTCCGCGAGCCCGACGCGTCACAAACTCCTCGGCTAGCTCAGCGGCTCTAGCCACCGTACTAACGTCTGGCCTATCCAAGACCCAGTACCGCACGTTCTCAGGTAACCGACTATAAAACTGTTCTAGCCCGAAACACTGCAGAACTTTCTCGTGGTCACCAAACGCTTTCTCTTCTTTGAGCCACTCCTGCATGTTTGACATAAGCCTGTAGGCAAACTCTGTATATGACTCACTTCTGCCTTTCTCATTTTACCGAAACTTCCGACGGAACGCCTCCGCTGACAGCCTGTACTTTTTTAGCAGACTCGATTTCACTTGGTCGAAATCCTCTGCCTCCTCTCTCTTCAAGCGAGCGACTACGTCGGCCGCCTCGCCGGGTAGCAAAGTGAGCAAGCGCTGTGGCCACGTTTCCCGAGAGAACCCCTGCTTCTCGCACGTTCGCTCAAAGTTAACCAGGAACAAACCAATGTCCTCTCCAAGCTTAAACGGCCGCATCAGGTCAGTCATCTTGAACGATACTCGTTCTCCTGCACCGTGTGCCTGACTTCCATTACGAGCGCGTTCCATCTCTATCTCGAGACGCTTCATTTCCAAAGCGTGTTGACGGTCGCGCTCTTTTTCTTGTTGCTCTCGCTCTTTCTGTTCTTTAAGCTCGCGCTCCTCTTTCTCTTTCTGTTCTTTAAGCTCGCGCTCCTCTTTCTCTTTCTGTTCTTTAAGTTCGCGCTCCTGTTTCTCTTTTTGCTCTTTAAGTTCGCGCTCCTGTCTTTTTGCCCGCTCCTCAATGGTCTCAAGGCATTCCGACAGCTCGTCATCCTCAGCTTCTAACTCAAGAATAGCCCTTAGCAGTTCTGGTTTTCTGAGTTTGTCTGAGACATGCAGACCCAACTCTCTTGCAAGCTCCAGCAATATCGGTTTGCGCAACGACTTCAAATCCATGGCTGCTCTGAATGCTGCTTTCTCTACTGCCTACTATTGTCTTGCCGCAAACTAACCCGGCAGCAACGACAACCACAATTACCAGCTCTGTTTCTGACACTAACAAAAGCCTGGCAAAACTCAGAAGAAGAAAGTCCCGCACTCACCAAACCTCGCAGCCAAGAATTCAGCGCAGTCGTTCCGCTGCAGGCAACCAGTCATCACACAGGGCTCGTTGCACTGCTCCCGGATGGTCGTTGTGCTGCTCAGCATACAGTCAACCGCATATCTTCGCTGCTGGCCTCCGTTGTCGCGATCTCACCGCTGGCAGACAGTTGTTGGAATCTCGGCGCTGACGCCCGTTGTTGCAAATGGGTCGCAAGCCCCAAGGGTAGCGTTGGCCTGGCGGCCTGGGGCACAACTGGAAGCATCCGAAGGTCCCGGCAAAGCATGAGTCGACTGGTAACAGAACAACTTGTTTATTCTAACATCGCAAAAGAGCGGGCAGTCAGGTCGACCGAAGTGGAGAGACGGGAGAGCACGTAACTCAACGGAAGAAATCGGAGCCCCTCTCTCGGCGTCCGGGAGCAGCTGCTTTTATACTCTCGCAGTTGAGGGCAAGAGGAAGGCCTCGTGACGAGGCCACGTGACGGCGGGGCACGGACACGCTGAGAGACATGTTGAGACGAGTGTAGTGACGCATCCGCCGAGCCGGCGCCGGTCAGACCTCCTCGCTTCACACTTGGGGAGCTCCTCTCCCCGGCTGCCGCGCTTTGACAAGCGTGGGCACCAACATGCACACACAAACACACGCACACACGAATACACGTGGCATCGAAACATGCCTGGACGCGCTTGGCGGGGAGGCGTTGAGGCAGCGCTCAACGGGCCAATATGTCCGCCGCTTTGAATGAAGCCCCGGCGTCCGTTGCATCCGCGCCGGCTATACCGCGCGTCGTAGGCGAAACGTAACAAAAGGCACTGCATTGGCAGCGATAGCAAGGTCTAGTGCTGCTTTTCAACTCATCGGACGGTGTTGTGACTATACGTGAGTGTGAAATG
This sequence comes from Dermacentor andersoni, assembly GCF_023375885.2. Taxonomy (NCBI): domain Eukaryota; kingdom Metazoa; phylum Arthropoda; class Arachnida; order Ixodida; family Ixodidae; genus Dermacentor; species Dermacentor andersoni. The sequence continues at coordinate 126,901,500 of NC_092818.1, read as the reverse complement.
TTAACGCAACGTAGCAGGCAAGGCAGCTACTGCTGGCCAGGAGGAACAGCGCTCTGGCAGTTAGTTACCAGGCGTCTCACAAAGCGGGCGGTATCAGAAGCGCCGCCAGTACATGGCGGTACAGACGTTTCACCTCGCTGGTGTGCGAGGTGAGACGGATATGTATGTATGTATGTATGTATGTATGTAATTAAATTATTGGGTTTTACGTGCCAAAACCACTTTCTGATTATGAGGCACGCCGTAGTGGAGGACTCCGGAAATTTTGACCACCTGGGGTTCTTTAACGTGCACCTAAATCTAAGTACACGGGTGTTTTCGCATTTCGCCCCCATCGACATGCGGCCGCCGTGGCCGGGATTCGATCCCGCGACCTCGTGCTCAGCAGCCTAACACCATAGCCACTGAGCAACCACGGCGGGTGTACGTATGTATGTATGTATGTATGTATGTATGTATGTATGTATGTATGTATGTGTGTATGTATGTATGTAGGTATGTATGTATGTATGTATGTATGTATGTATGTATGTATGTATGTATGTATGCATGTATGTATGTATGTATTATAAAGGAGGTTTATTGGGGTTCGCAGCGACCGCCGGTTCTACGATGCACCGAGCACAGTCCCCGAGCTCGAGCTTCTCCTGCGCGCTTGATGCTGCCGATGCTGCTGACTGCGCGCATGTTCGTCATCTTCCTTACAATGGCCCCGCGGAAATAAAGGAGCCATCCTGGCGACTTAGTTTTCTGGAAGGACGGTAGAATTGTGATACGGCTTGAGACGCTGAACGTGAACGACTTCGCGGTTACGACGTCGCATGTCGGACGGCGGCGTTAGCGGCTCAACCAGGTAATTAACGGTTGATGTTCTCTCGAGAACGCGGTATGGACCGTCGTACTTCGGAAGGAGCTTTGAAGCGAGCCCAGGCGTGCGGTGTGGCACTAACAACCAGACGAGAGCGCCCGGGAGAAAAGTGGGAGTCGAGTTCTGGGCATCGTGAACGGCTTTTTGGCGGTGCTGGTCGTCCGAGGTGAATCGGCGGGCAAGCTGCCAACATTCCTCTGCTTCTCTGGCGGCTTCCGAGATCGGCAGGCATTCGGATGGGTCCGGCCGGTAGGGCAGAATGGTGTCGATGGTGTGCGAAGGATGACGGCCGTAAAGAAGGTAAAAGGGTGAGAATCCGGTAGTGGCCTGAGTCGCGGTGTTGTAGGCGTAGGTGACAAACGGAAGAACTAGGTCCCAATTAGAGTGATCAGGTGAGACATACATGGTGAGCATGTCACCAAGAGTTCGATTAAAGCGTTCCGTGGTACCGTTAGTCTGTGGGTGATAAGCAGTGCATTTACGATGAACAATAGCGCATTCAGCAAGCAGTTGTTCGATGACTTCAGATAAGAAGGCACGGCCTCTATCGCTTAAAAGTTCACGTGGACCTCCATGACGAAGGAGAAATCGGCGAAGTAGGAAATTGGCGACCTCCTGCGCTGTAGCATTTGGTAGAGCAGCAGTCTCCGAATAACGGGTTAAGTGGTCTACCGCAACGATTATCCACCTGTTGCCGGCAGGAGTCAACGGAAGTGGCCCGTAGAGATCGATGCCCACGCGATCAAAGGGTCGGGATGGGCATTGTAAAGGCTGGAGTTCACCGGCGGAGTTGTGCGGTGGCGCTTTCCGGCGTTGGCACTCATGACAAGAGCGGACGAACTTTCGAACGAAATTATACATTCCGCGCCAGTAATAGCGGTGTCGAAGTCTTTCGTAGGTCTTGAAGACTCCCGCATGGCCACACTGAGGGTCGACGTGGAACGAGGAGCAGAGCTCTGATCGCAAGATTCGCGGAATGACGAGTAACCAGGTGCGTCCCTCTGGGGCATAGTTGCGTCGATATAGTAGCTGGTCGCGAATCGCAAAATGAGGCACTTGGCGCCGAAGCGTGCGTGACGCTGGAACTTTCGACGTATCCGAGAGAAGGTCGAGCAGAGATGCAGTCCAGGGATCATTACGCTGTGCAGCAGCGATAGTGTCAACGTCCAGAGAGGATAATGTGCACTCGCAGAGGGAGTCGTGACTGGCCTTCGGGGGAAGCGGTGATCGGGATAGCGCGTCAGCGTCGGAGTGCTTTCGCCCGGAACGGTACACCACGCGGATGTCGTATTCTTGGATTCGCAATGCCCAGCGGGCAAGGCGGCCCGATGGATCTTTGAGCGTCGACAGCCAACGTAGTGCGTGGTGATCGGTCACTACGTCAAAAGATCGGCCGTATAAATATGGGCGAAACTTGCCAAGCGCCCACACAATGGCCAAACAGTCCTTTTCGGTAACGCTGTAATTGGTCTCCGCCTTGGTTAACGTGCGACTCGCGTATGCGACGACGTATTCTGGGTGGCCAGGTTGACGCTGTGCCAACACAGCGCCAAGGCCTACACCGCTTGCATCGGTATGGATTTCGGTTGGCGCTTGTGGGTCAAAATGGCGAATGGGTGGCGTCGTGAGAAGACGGCGCAAGGTTGTGAAGGCGTCGTCACACTCTGGAGACCATGATGAGATATCTCGGGCGCCACCAAGGAGCTGCGTGAGAGGCGATATAATTGACGCAAAGTTTCGAACGAATCGCCGGAAGTAAGAGCAGAGGCCGATAAAACTGCGTAGCTCTTTCATAGTAGCAGGTTTTGGGAACGCAGTAACAGCACGTAGCTTCTCGGGATCCGGGCGAATGCCCTCCTTTGAGACGACATGGCCTAAAATTGTTAGCTGACGAACAGCAAATCGACACTTCTTCAAGTTAAGTTGCAACCCGGCGTTGGTCAAGCAAGTGAGTACGTGCTGGAGGCGGAGCAGGTGGGTTGGGAAATCACGGGCGAACACTACAATGTCGTCAAGATAGCAAAGGCATATTTTCCATTTGAGGCCACGTAGCACATCATCCATCATTCTTTCGAACGTAGCAGGCGCGTTGCAAAGTCCGAAAGGCATGACGGTGAATTCATACAAGCCGTCTGGCGTAACAAAGGCAGTTTTCGGGCGATCGGCCTCTGCCATCGGAACCTGCCGGTAGCCTGACCACAAATCCAGCGAAGAAAAGAACTCGGCTCCCTGCAAACAGTCCAGAGCATCATCGATGCGTGGTAATGGGTAGACGTCCTTCAGCGTGATCTTGTTCAACCGTCGAAAGTCAACACAGAAGCGGATGGAACCGTCTTTGTGACGAGGACCACAGGAGAGGCCCATGGGCTTTGGGAAGGTTGAATGACGCCTCGACGGAGCATGTCATCGACCTGGTCTGCAATGACGCGACGTTCCGTAGCGGACACACGATATGGTCTTTGTCGCAGGGGTGAGTGAGTGCCAGTGTCGATATAATGCTTGACTGTCGATGCACGGCCAAGGGAGGTTTGCGCAACGTCGAAAGAAAGGCGGAAGTGCTGAAGGATTGCGACAAGTTGAGATCGCTGCGAAGGCGTCAGATCTGCGTCGATGAATGGGCTGAACACACCAGTCGATGTTGAGTCTGGTACGGAGAGTGCACTCAGTTCATGGGCAGCAGTAGAAGACACTTCGTCGAGGACGGAGACAATTCGTGTGGAATCGACCGACTCGACGTAACCAAGGCATTCGCGGCGGAGCAGTGATAGCGGCGATGAAAGATGATTGTAAATGGGCATCGTGCTCACACCGGCGGCAAGGCCAAGAGTTGCAAAGGGCAAAGGAAGCGCTTTTCGGGTAACAAAGTGATGAGAGGGCATGAAGAAGACCGTCCTATCGTGTATGGTACTACAGAAGACTGGTACGAATGCTGGCGAGCACGGGGGATACAGGTGTCTTCTGTCACGACAATTTTAGCGGCAGGATGAGCATCGACCGAGGCCAGGTCACCAAGGTGGAAAAGTTCAATCTCAGCCCGAGCGCAATTGATGATGGCATTGTGGCGTGAGAGAAAATCCCATCCTAGAATAACGGCGTGGGAGCACGATGAAAGAACTATGAATTCAATCGTGTACAAAACGTCCTGTATGATCACACGGGCAGTACAAGCAGTGGTAGGGCGAATGGGTTGAGCACTCGCCGTTCGGAGCGACAATCCAGACAGAGACGTCGTCACTTTGCGAAGCGAACGGCAAAACCTGGCATCCATAACTGAAATAGCGGCACCGGTGTTGACTAAGACGACTGTAGCGACATCTTCGATAAACACATCAATGACATTGGCAGGTAAAGGAGGAGGACTTCGGCATGTCGACACTTGCGCAGTTCTTGCCTCAGGAACTGCGTCGTCTAGTTTCCCTCTTCGTTAGAGACGGGTCGTCGACGCATAGGGGAAAGCGATCGACGACGTGGGGAGGGTGACCGGAGTCGTTCGAAGCGAGGACGGCGATCAGTCGGGGAGCGAGCTGGTGATGGGCCGAAGGGTTCGTAAGGCGCATTTGCATCAGGCGGCACATAGGGCGCTCGGCGATCGTCGTCGAACGCCTGCGATCGGCGGCGGCAGAACCTTGCGACATGAGCGGGATACCTACATGCGAAGCATATAGGGTGATTGTCCGGCGTACGCCACGGGTTAGCGACGGCAGTGGTGGTCCGGGGGACGGGAGGGGGAGGGTGGTGCACAGGCTGCTGGAAGCGACGCACGGGCACACTGCGAGGTGCCATTGCAGCAACCGTAGCATAAGTGACTGGTGTAGTCACGACATCCTGCTGGTGAATAGCCGGCAGCGCTTCCGCGACCTCTTCATGGATCACGTTACGGTTATGAGACGGCAAAGTGCTGGCAGACTCCTGAGTGACGGACACCAGAGATAGCTGTCGTGCGACTTCTTCGCGGACGAAATCCTTGATTTGCGTTATCAGGGAGGCTTGTTCTGGGCCGGTGGTAAGGCTGCAGAGTGATGCTGCATTTGGTGTGGGATGTCGCCTTGTCAGAGCTCGCTGCTTACGCAATTCATCATAGCTCTGGCACAAGCTGATGACGTCGCCAACAGTGCGCGGGTCCTTGGCCAGAAGCATTTGGAACGCGTCATCGTCGATTCCCTTCATAACGTGCTTGATCTTTTCCGCTTCCGTCATGGCAGCGTTCACGCGCCTGCACAAATCGAGAACGCCTTCTATATAGCTGGTGAATGTCTCACCCGTGTCCTGTGCGCGTGTACGCAAACGCTGCTCGGCTCGGAGTTTCCTGACGGCGGGTCGGTCAAATACTTCTGTAATGGACGTCTTGAGCGCCGACCACGTTCGTATATCCCTTTCATGATTTCTGAACCAGAGACTGGCCACGCCCGCGAGGTAGAATGAGACGTAAGCCAGCTTGTCCGAGTCATTCCATTTGTTGTGAACGCTCACCCGTTCGTAGGATGACAGCCTCTCTTCAACGTCGTTGTCGTCGGTTCCGCTGAAGATGGGAGGCTCCCGCTGGCGAACGGTGCCAGCGCAAGGAACGGGTGGCGATGGAAGAGTCTGCTGGTCGGCGTCCGGCATGGCGGAAAGTAGCGTCCGAGAACGGAGTTCCAGGATGGTAGAGTGGAACGTTACCCAGCACGGCTCCACCACGCATTTTCGTCATCTTCCTTACAGTATGTATGTATGTATGTATGTATGTATGTATGTATGTATGTATGTATGTATGTATGTATGTATGTATGTATGTATGTATGTATGTATGTGCGCGTGTGTGCGTGTCCGCGTGCGTGTGTGCGTGTCCGTGTGGGTGTGTGCGTGTCCGTGTGCGTGTGTGTGTGTGTGCGTGCGTGCGTGCGTTTGTGCGTGCGTGCGTGGCACACTCCACGCTATTCTTGGTACTTGCCGTTCAGGTCTGAAGCTTTCAGGATCGGGGAACAGCTCCGGGTCGTGATGCATCGCATAAACGGGGATCATAATAGAGCACTCTTTCGGAAGCTTGATACCCGTGTCGCCAAGAGTGTAGTCATCGTAGCCTGACCGTTCAAGCCTGAAACAAAAAAACATGAAAGCTTTCTATCACGATGATGTGGCTGAGTTCAAGCTTCAAGTGAAGTTGAGTATGAGACCTTTGCGGCAGGAGCAACCAAATACCATTATCATCAGACCAAGCGACCAGCCTTTAGTTACACTTCAAATTCTGTGGGTCATTCTTTTTTTTTTTTCTGTAACCATAAAAATTGGCGATTGCAGAGTTTACCTAAGGTGCATAAAATGCGTGTGTTTTTCAAAACATGACTGTAGAGCTTTCTAATAAAGGTCGAAATGTCCGCGTATTTCTAGATTTTAGCAGGTAAAGCGCAAATAAAACACGGAAAGCAGGAAGAATGATGAGATACAGAACTACTTCAAACTATATATATTGCACAAGGAAATCCGTATGCAGTACGTGCATTCACCATTCATAGTCACAGTGCATGCGTCAGAAAAGATTCGCTATCTAGGTAGTTGACCAACACCACTGCCTATCGAGGCGACGTCCGAGCCGCGAACTAAGATAAAAGTCACGCCCACGTAGAAAACAACGCTGTGACAACAACCATTGCCAATCGAGCGTCCTCTCGATGGCCAGTGGTGTTGGTCATTTAAATATCGGATGTCTTCTGAAGCGTGCGCTGTGGTTATGAATGGTCAATCCACATATACGGGTTTTCTTGCGCAACAGGCTTAGTTGGAAGTATCTCTCTGTCCTGATGCTTTCCGCTCGCCCTGTTTTATTTCTACTTTATCAGACTTAAAATATCGCCGTACCAACTAGCTTTCATGCAGACCCTAGTTCAGTATAGTTCTATATACTCCAATACCTGCTGCGTTTTGGCGAACAACGTTTCGTTTACAAGCAAAGTTTATAACGGACAAAGAACATGCGCTTATTATAATTTTTTCTACACTTATTTGACGTTAAAATGACAAAATTATTTAGCTGCCTAAGCTCTTGAGTTCAGCTCCAGGAATAGTCTTAATTATTGCGAAGCTTTCTTTTCTTTATTGCCGTATTTCACCTGCTCACCTTGTTAGAGGCGGGAACAAGCGTAACGCTTCCGATACCACGCAGTGCATGTACTTCAGCTTGGATATGACGTCCAAGCTGGGCTCCGGGCCCTACGCAAGATCAGTACAGCTGTAGTTGCGGCAATGTTTTGGATCAGGAACCTGTCAGGCACGTATGTAAGGTGTGCTTTCGGGCTCTGAGCCATTGTTTAAAACAGAGGCAAATGGATATTAGAGTCTATACTACAATGCACTATATGAAGCACGGCAAAATAATGCCTACTTTGTCAACATAGTCATGCTTTAGTTCCTTTTGCGCTAAGGCCGTACAACAAAATTCAAAGTATAGCTGCGCCACTTTTGCACGAGAACAAAGGCGAAGAGCAGACACGTACAAGTACTGAGCTGGAGAAGCAAGACACTGCAGTTTTGGCTAGTTCAAATATAATGCAGCTCTCCGCCAAATTTTAACTCACCTTGAAAGGTACCCAAAAAGTTCAGGTGCGCACTGGCCTTTCAGTAAGCTCAGAAGAAAATATTTCAGTTTTGCCGTTAATATGGAAATTAACGTCGGTCTCTTGCACTGGCATGAGGCAGATATCTTTAACGGAACCATTCAAGCTATGCACCCAAGTTGTGAAGTTCCTCGTAGTTTTCAGACCTGACAAAGGGTACTTGGTGACCTGAAGCGGGACGAATGTGCTTACACAAGCGTGCCCGATTGCGATGATGCGCAGTCAGAAATCTACTTACATTCGCCGCAATGCAATCGTCCACTTCTTTTCGCAGCTTTTCTTGGACGTTGGGATTGAGAGCAAGCAGGTAGGTGGCGAAGGCTATCGTTGACGACGTGGTCTCTTGACCGGCCAGAAAGAAGAGCACGCACTGCGCCATGGCTTCGATTTCACTCAGACCTTCGGGACAGGAAACATGTGCCAGGCTCTCAAGAGATATTTCAAGAAATCAATTCAACGGCTGTTCGGCCGCACTAAAATACTGTACGAAAATTATTCGACTTCATCGTTCTCAGACAAAACGAGCGTTCGATTGCAATGTAGAAAGAATAGCCTGGAGTTCGACGTTAACAGAAAGTTACAATTATTGCATTGCGAAACGGCAGCATTGCATTCTAGCATAATAAATACTTTAGGGAACTAAAATGTTTTTTATCGTTTATGTGACTTCTATTTTCTTTTTCACGGAATTTTGCCATTCACCTTCATTGTTTTATTGTTGAATTCCGCCAAAATACCCTGTTGATACCTACGCACTAATTACCGTTATTTCCGGCATACTGTATTAATCAGGGTTACATTTGTCCTTGATTTTATGAATTTACAATCGTACTATTGTATAGTATACAGGGTGTCCCAACTATCATGCACCAAGATTTAAAGATTTGCGAGTGCAACGTAGCTGGACAGAACCAAAGTAATGTTGTTTGCCGTCGCTTGGAGATACCCAGGTTATTTTCTGCATTCCGCCAAATTACATAATTACACTTAATTATTGATTCATCTTGTCGAATATTATAATTAGGTAAAAAGTGTCAATGAAAAAATTGTAGAGCAACAAGAAAAGCTCCCGATACAGCTTTCCGTTCCGCAATACGTGCTACATAAAAGTGTTTTTCTCAGCGTGAAAGACAAACCGCGAATTTACGCGACGTTGCCTCGCGACTGGACACTCGAGGCATTTTCCATAGCGAGTCCGAGTCCATATTTCTCTCACAAAACTGCTTGTAATTCAAGGAATAAAATCACACCCGCGATATACCGGTTTTCTTTTTGTAATGTCCAAATTCTTTCTAAATTGCCTATGGCACATAGCACAATTCTAACCCTTGATTTAAATTACTGGATGAGGCGACCATCACTTCTATGAGGAATCAACCTAACATAACATTAACGTAATTACCCAAACGTGTATCCGCTTGAAACGAATTCCCTGGGCGGCACCAGCTCCGAGATATTAATTTTCAAAGTGTACGGCGAAATGCATTGGTGTTCCAGTTACCTTTGTGCTTCAATGCATGAAAAGCGCTTTCTTGAAAGAAATAACTGGAACGCCAATGTCTTTCGTCGGAAACATTGAAAATTATCTCGAAACTGGTGCAATCCAGAGAATTCATTCCAAGTGGATAGGCCTTGTGAACTCCCCGCCTATAATTCGTATAGATTTAAATATGCGCCGTAATGCGATTAAATTAAACGATAAATAGCGGAATTGTGTTAATTATTAAATTAAGCGTTTTGATTTTTTTGTACAAGTAATGACCACCTGATCGAGTACTTTAGATTAAGGGTTGGCATTCTGCTATCTTCCACAGACAATTTCCAAAAATTTTGAACCTGCAAAAAAATATCACCCGGTATTAGCCCATCGACATTCGGGAAATGCCATTTTTAGACACATTATATTCTCCACAGACTAATGTTTTATACATAACGCAGCTCCCCGTTTGTAAGACGCTTCTCTGGCTGTATACATGAACATGCCTGATATATTTCAGATTAACTTATATGCATGCGTTTTAAATGAAGTAATACTTATTTGTATGGTTCTGACTAATAAAAGTCGAGACCCTTGAATAGCCTTATTCTATTCGCTAATAGTGAGACAGTAGTCACATACACTTACAGAGACTTGGGGCCAGGCCAGAACCTCCAGCAACCCAAAAGACCGCTTCACTAATGAGACCTATTAAGTTGATACACATATGCAAGTGTAAAAAGCGCTGCCGTTGCTTGAACGCTAGCTTTGTCATAGAACGGTGGAAATGTACGTAATGTCGATTATCACGTACGTTTAGTGCTCTTCGTCGTCTCTGGCTTATTTTCCGAACCAACGTCGAATAGTTTGCTCTCTGGGTCTGCTACGCCATCATCACTTGAAGCAAGGCTACCTTCCTGAGCATCCATCATGAGCTGCAAAAAATCTTCTTGACGCTAAAAAGAAAAGGCACAAAGTCATTACAATAACTTTAGTTGTTGTTGTCATCGTCATTTTATTGTATCACCAACTCCAGCCATGCTGTTATGATAAACCGTAAAAGAATTCTAAATAAAGGTAGCTTAGCGTCGTCCATAGCGAAATAAGTTTTTCAAGGTGTAAAATTTGCGAAATACACAGATCTCGGACCCTTTTCGTCTCCTTTCTTTAGTTAATTGAAAGCTGTAACGATTAGCACCATTGAAGCTGAGTGACCTTGAAAGTGACCTTAACAGGATAGTTTTCTTTAGCGATTCGCCTTACTTCGCGGTTTGTATGTTTCTGGCCGTGCCAATGTCACCCTCAAGGTCACATAAACGGCCAGAAACATATACAAACCACACCGTGGGCAGAAGAGCTGAATATAAATATCGCTTTAATAAAGCACTACTCTACCACTCTAAAGTGTTCTGCGCTTATTTTCAAACGGTTTCAAACGGTTCCAACGATCCGGGTTTTTTTTTTTTTTTTTCTTACTGCAAGTTCGCTCCTCCTTTCTCCCTTTTTCTTTTCCTATTGTTATTCTTCGTTTTGCATTCTTCAGTGTTCCTGAGCGTTTCGTGTTAATTCTGCCGCCTTCACTTATTTGTTATTGCAAAAGGATGTTCACTAATTTCTTATTGAATATGTTGTTTACTTATGTACTGTAGACTATTTTATTGTTCTCTCCGTGTTCTGTTGCTGCCGGTTTTTATATATGGGGGTGCCCCCCTCTGTCAAGCCAGCCATAGGCTTTTTGGATGCACCCCTAACATCCCTGATGTTGAAATAAATGTATTTGTATTTGTATAACTGCTGTCTTGGAAGAATGAAATGTGATATGGAGTTAAAATCTGCCGTAAACTGAGGCCATGGTATTTGTCATATGTGGGCGAAGCCATTCAAGGGCTTGGTTCATTCACGGGCATTGAAATTTGTTTACTACAATTGCCCGAAAGGAACAGACCGCTTCAGATAGTGCAGTTATTCTTCAAAGTCACACAAGTCTGCCCTGCATTTTTTATGCATAACACACATCTGGTATCCTAAAGAAAAAATATGCGTTGAGTTTTCTCCTTCCACTGATGCGCTTGAACTGGCGAGTATAGCTTATGACGCACGCTGCAGCTTTTACATTGTGAAAGCCGGAACTACCGGCCACCGACAGTCCAGGCTTTACGCATAATTCGCGGACGGTGAGTAAGCCAGAACATATAGCGTAGACAGAATGTCAACAAAATTAGTAAAACCTTATACGTACAAAACCTTCCTGACGCCTCTCGTTTATGATGCGCTGACAAACATTTTTGAAGTACTCAAACTCGCTGCCTGTTGCTATTCTAATGCTGAAGTACTTCACGAGTCCCGGAAAAAGCACTGAAAGAGATCGATGTCATTGTCAATCAATGTATAATCCTTCATAACGGGGTTTAAAAGAAAAACAACATCCAATTACTTTTTGAATGGTTGTGCATTTATGCACATAATTCAAATATTTTCTAAATTTTAAAGCGAGACATTTTTTGCTAACCATTGCCGGGTGCAGTAGATCCTTCGCACACTGTATCAAAACTTCTTGTCCTTACAGCGAATATCTATACTGTGTGCACCAGCAATCATTATCACCGGCTTCCTTTCTTATATTTTCTTGTGCGAGTGCTTTGGGAAAGTTCCTTTTTTTCCTTTTCAAACTCGTAAATGGAAGAAATACATACCTGCAATAAGCAGCCTCAAGGACACTCTTGCGGAAAATGCTTTGCTGGCTTGCGTCACAAACTCGTTGGTGGCGTCTGTGTGGGAGTCAAGTCTTGTGCCGAACGCGCACCTTGCGATCACGTCGAGTGAGTAATGACCAAAGAACCTGCCAAAAATTAGTGCAGTGCTAAGGGAACGATTTTGTTATTTGCACTGTACATTGAAATGCGCAAAAAAAAATATCGTCCGTGGTTTGTCTCCAACCCATATATTTCGCATAAATATTATACGTCAACGCATGTCTGACAAAGCGTTCCAGGCGCTTAAGAGCGGGCGAAACCTAGTTTCACCAAATAAAATGCATCAAGGTGGCGCTAATGCCTACAAGCATGAAAGTAAATAGTCGGAGTCGCCAATATGCTTAATAGTCCGTAACGATGAGTATACTGTCCATACGGCTCTCGCTGTATAGCTTTGGCAGGCCCTAGTCGGTATTTTCTTCTTGATAGAGTTCTTATTATTATTAGTAGTAGTGGTAGTATAGTAGTAGTGAAAGAAGCAGCGCGCCTTCCAGCCTTCCGATTTTTGTGACCTTCATGCCTAACTTTAATATTTTCCTGAAAGTAGTTACAGAAAAGTTTCAATGACTGAACAAGAACTTTTGTATCTGTTGTATGTTCCGTCATTCTGTAATCTTTTTTTGTGTTTCTCCACTTTTGCTTTGTATTCTCTTCGTGTACACATTTTATGCTCTGTTAAAATCTGTATTCGCGAAATTATTATTCCTTTTTTTATGTGTGCGCGCGTGTGTACGTATGTAAGTGTGTGTGTGAGATTGCATTCTTCTCCCTGTGCATTGTTTTGCCGATTGCGCCAGCACCAAGACCCTCGAGGTTGTTCCTGGGCACTTTAATAAACACCTTTAACTGATTATTATTATTATTATTATTATTATTATTATTATTATTATTATTATTATTATTATTATTATTATAGTAGTTGTAGTACTAGTAGTATAGAAGAATACGCATATTTTCGTATTTACAGGCGTTACTAATGTCATAGGATTTTTTAGTATGTTTAGCTATGTTTGATTATTCACTTTTGCACTTACCTGCAGCACATTCACCGCTCATCGAGAAGTGTGACCTAGCTCAGGCGCACGCAAGGAGGGCACCTCTCGCCTTGTTGTATTAAGTCTTAACTTTCGAAGAACATGTTTCAAGCATCGTTAATGCATACGACAGGAAGTTAGGCCCCATATCAAGGGTGACTAAAAAGTTTACGAATGTGAACTGCGTTACTCTCTTGTATTTTCCTTTTGTCCGCTCGAAGTTAGAGTTTAGTTCTGTTGCATGGAGCTGTAGTAAATGGACCAATGTTGCAAAAATTGAATGTGTTTAGCGACGTTTCATTCGTATCCTGTACGCTCAATTTCTTGGTCACCGTGTATTTCATTCCTATGAGCATGTCTAGCGCATGGTAAATATTACACCCCTAGAAAAAAATCGGAAATGCCTTGATTACTTATTCTTGTATAAACTAATTGACAACCACTCCTCCTTTACGTAGTCACTGTCAGCTGTAACGTTCTGCGTGCCTCAACCTAACTTGCGTAATCCTAGCATTTTCTACCTGAATTCCTCTTGCACCTCTACCGCTATAACACGTCTTGTAACACAACAAAGTACCTTTCGTCGTGATCTTGACATATTCAGCTCTACTATTTGCTCAGTATCTTACTTCTGTATTTGATTAGTTCAATTTTCTGTCGCACTTTGTATCGCTGTTCATTAAGATATTCTCTTTTGTTTTTCGGTTTTATGTCCGTTGTGTAACACAAGTGAACCAATATTAAGGCGTAAATCTGTTCTTGGGCACTTTCACAAAATAAACAAATGAAATGATATGAATGAAATGAAAAGTAGATTTTGGAAATTATGATGAGCGCGGTATGTGTATTCAGTGTTGTGTTATTTCTCGCTACCCTTACTCTTTAACTCCGTCTTTCTATCCCTCTTTCTCTCTCTCAATATTAGTGCGTGTGTCGTCATTCACCAATGGTCTGGAGTCGCATAGTAGTGACACTACAGTTTTCACTAGAACTATGGTGCCTCGCTCCTCACCTTCAGCTTATTCAAAAGGATGCCGATAAAAGCATGAGTTGCCAATTTCTTCAATACGTCAGGGGCTTCATAAATAATGCCACAAGGTGCACTGGTAAAGCTACAGATAGGCGATTCTGTAACGAGTTGACTGATTATTGATTTTGTGGTGCTTAACAAGGGGCACTTGCGTTTGTGTGTGGGGATGGGAAAGACTGGCGTAAATTAGTTTTCTTTATTTACGCGATAAAGTTAAGGTGCCCGTGTCGTACAATATGCGGCGAAAAATAGCGTATACATTTACTCATATGTATATTCCACACCTTGCTACATGACGTGCGTTGTTTGCGGGTTACACTGCCGCCCTATTCTATCACGAAAGTTGCTCATACCTTGTCCCACAGCCTTTACAATGTTATTCCTCGGAATTTTGAGCATGACGGCCCACAAACAAGTGTCATGAAACAAAACACCGACAGCGCATGCCTCTTATGTTAAATCTTCTCCGACTGAAGTATTAAGTGGCGGCGAAGTAACAACAGAAACCTTAAACTGACGCAATTCTTTTCCTTTTTTTTTTTTTGGCGTGGCTGTGCACTACTTTAAGACCGGCCCGCGCACGCAAGAGGCCACGTTTCTGCCAGAAAGCTCGCCTTCGTGCATAGCGTTCGCCGCCAACGTTTCCCAGTAAACACTGCGGTCGCATAAGCTGCATGCAGTTGCCGGGAAGCATGAGAAGCATTCAGGGATCTTTAATGCTAACGCGATACACTCTTAACGGCGAAGCTTAAGTGTCCTCCAATTTTCCTTTAGTGAGAGATCGCTGCAAGAGCGTTCTTCGCTTTTTGCAGTTGCTGGGAGTAGTCAGCAGTAGAACGACATAAGCCTTTGAGCCGCCGCGGTGGGTGCTATCGGTGCGCGATACCCCGCTCACCTTTTGACATCGATGTCATCGTTTCTCTCCGCAGCTTCTTTGAGATGCTTACATGTCGTTCTCGCGCAATCTTGAATCAACGCGTTCATCTGCAAAACATCCGACAACCACTGGTTTATAAGTATATACACACACACATTTTTGTAACTGCGACTCACATTGTTTGTATTGTGACATTGTTTGCATTCTACGTGAAATGGGATAGCAGGCGCCAGCATATCCTAAGTTTCATATATTAAACACAAACACACGCACACACACATTTGCCATGGGTAGAAAAAGGGTGAAGAGGTCAATGTCCAGTGAAGGAAATGTAACACGTGCCTCGTACACCGGGAAATGTGGAGAAATTATTGTTTTTTGTTTATAGCGATAACATTTATATTATAGACATTCCAGGCGAATTTCCGCCATCGCCATTGGCATCGCCTTGATGTTCTGAAGAAAGTCCAAGTGCGATAACATCGCGGTCGCCCGCCGTATTGAGTATGCGCGAGCGAAGGCTTGCGAGAATGAGCCTAGTAGGCTGGTAGCTTGATAGGGTGGTGCCTTCTCGCGCTCGCAAGGGAGGAAGGCGCGGAGGGTGAGCGCGGTCTTCTCACACGCACAAGCGGGGGGGGGGGGGAGGGGGAGCGGGTGAGATGTGCGCGCTCTAGGAGGACGGGGTTGTGCGTGTGTGTGTGTGGGGGGGGGGGATGTACTCTAGCTGCGATGGCTGAGCGCGACCGCGCGCGTCCTATCTCGGAGGCAACCTGCGCTCGCTTCGAAGGCTAGCAGATCTGAGATAGCTGATGGCTTCGTGTGCGGTGTGTTCCCAAGAGCCTAGTTCGCCTCTGCTGCTGCCTCTTTTCATCGCGCCAGTGTTCTGACAGTAAGGGTCCGCGGTCATCGAGTGAGATGTGCTTGTGTTTGCATGTGCGCGCTTGACAACGTGCTCGTTAATTCAGTTAGCAAGCGAATATTTACAGCAGTTTATGCAGTTGACAAACGAGTGGCCTTACTTCGTATAGCTGTCTAATAATTAGCTGTCGAAATCAATGCTCCGCCTTTCAGGTGAACGTGTGGCTTTTTCTTTTCTTGTCAAACGGCAAGCGTACATAAGTGATGTATGCATATAAGTAAAATCTTGGTGCACTCATCGAAAGAATGCATCTTTTGAGGGATATTCGACAATATCGAGCAAAACATTGCTGAATCAACTTTCTGTAAGAAAATGTTGACGAGTCTCGTCTAGTTTCTCCTGAAAAACCTTACAGCAGATAGCATTATACTGTGTTCTGTGTAACAGATTCTTACTTTTCCTGCACCTTCGCGCTACCACACGTCAGCCGTTTGTGGGTACAATAAGAATTGTTTTAGTTTCCTTGCCTGCTCGCGCTAAAACAGCAGTAGTTTTCATCAGTCGAAGCTCACCCTTCCCATTTATACGGCGGTCATTCAATGAACATGGCATTGGATGACCTACTTCGGTGGTGCTATACACCTCTATTACCCCCAATAGGACAACAAATCTTCGCAGAAGTAAACCGCCACCTTTTGCACAAGAGATAAATTTCGCTAATGACACAGTGTGATCTACACAAACGCAGGTGATGAGAAAAATGTCGGACGCGTCGCGTCAATCAGACCGACGACGCACCCTGATGTCCAAGACGCTCGCAGCTATGGGGAAGAACCAACAGAATTTATTATTTTAGCTTCAAGCCATCCACGTTGTAATAATGGTTGTTAGCAATATGACAAACATTGGCGCCGAGGAGATTTGTATACACTCGTTCAACGATGTAAATAGGTTGAAACACGTTCTAAACCCGATTTAAAAACACGTTTTAAAACACGAAGAAGCGATTCACGGGCTTCGCATGTTATCCCATTTCGATATCAAAGTCTGCTGGGTGTGGGGTCGTGGTCTCCACTAATAAGCATAGCCGACAAAGCCATCCACGACCTCACGCCTACTTCCCTTTCCTGTGACCCTCGTTGCATCCCAAGCCAGAAAATATCTTCTACGACGGGACACTCATTCTCTAACCCCCCGTGTGTCTGCTGCTTTCCTCGTAATCTCTCTCAGGTGGAAGAAGTATCTGTCCGAGGATTTCGAGCTGGGGATGGCTTTGCCACTTCCGTAACCTGGGCCTGCGGCTCAGTGGCTGAAGACGTTAAATTGCCGGTGAGCTCTGTCCCCGCGTTTAAAGCGGATTCTTGCCATCTGATGTAACCGTGTTCGGGGGCAAAGGCCACATGAGAAAATGTGTTTAGAGGGGCGGGGATACGGACAAATTATCCAAGACTACGAATAGTTAGTTATAGGCTATAAGTTCCACAGGCTACTCATGCGTCTTCTTCGCGAAGAAAGACTGAACGCATTTACTTGGCCCCCCATACTATGCTGTGCAGACAAAAAAAAAGAAACAATATTTCTGCACATTGAAGCTGGCACTCAAAGAACTGTGGTGCTTAGAACAGTGGTGTTGACACGACAGTGCAGTTGCCAACACGTTTCTTAGTTTGTTCCCACGTGGTATCAGTATGTCTTAAAGAAGGATTCCCCATGTGCGACAGACCCTTGCAGTTGCTATCAATGTCCCACGGTTGCTGTCACAAAAAAAAAACAGTATCCGGTTACACTATGATGGATAAT